>NC_137173.1:10740000-10897500 GCF_951804945.1 Podarcis cretensis
AAGACATGAATAAAGGGTGCGGGAACATTGCACCCATAGCTGTCAACTTTCAGATTTGAAAATAAGGGATCAGCAGCCTCACCTGTCCTGGGGATAGTCTATGGGATATCTAACAATCCGGGATAGCAGTGGGAAGCAGCGGGAGATGGCGCTGGAATAAGGGAATTTCTCGCAAAAAAAGGGAAGGTTGACAGGTATGATTGCACCCCAAAAGCGACACATTATGCCCAGATGAAAATTGGCTGGCATGGACCAACATTTTAATTAGCATCCTGACAGGTTTGTTTGATTTTCCCCTGCCACCTGCTGCTATCAATTTGTGCAGGATCAAAATGGGGCTTAAGGTAAGGTTACCAGATGTCCCCGTTTCCTGGGGACAGTCCCCAGATTTACAAATCTGTCCCCTGACAGAATCCATCTATTTAGTAGGAAGTTGAAAAGTGTCCCCGGATTCATTGGGGAAAAAAATCTGGTAACCTTAGCTTAAGGGACTAAGCAGCCCTCTGTATTGTCAACAGTGACTTGAAAGAATTGAAGAAAGCAGGCAGAAAGTTTGTAGAGCGCAAAGAATGGAGTGGAAGGGAACCAGACATAGCTGTCAACTTACAGATTTGAAAATAAGGGACCAGCAGCCTTGAAAATAAGGGACCAGCAGCCAAAATAAGGGATTTTAGTCAACCAGTTAAAAGGGACCAGATAATTTGGGAGAGCAGTGCCGGTTTTTAGCCCTTCGTTTCCAGAGGTTGCTGCTCAAGACACCAGCTGATGAAACACTGCAATTAAATAACTACAAGCGGCAACCACTTTTCGCACAAAATGAACTCCAAGCTACAAAGATGCTGCTGCAGTTCTGTATCTTTCCTCTCGTGCTCCATCTGCAGCTTTCAATTCCATCAGGTGGGGCGGGAGGAAGGGGGGGGGAATAGCACCTGAAGTAAACCCGCAGATCAGACCATCTATGCTAGTCTACCACTACAAATCTATGGGAGAAGCGCTTGTGGTCCTTCCCTTGTAGCCCTTGGAACACCTGCCCTCACCTCCTCCTCCTCTCTCGGAACTGCTTTCTCCATGGTTGCCCTCGCTCTCCTCTCAAGGCTCCTCAGCAATTCATAGGCCGTGCCAGGCTGCCCATCTCATTCGGGTCCTTTGGCAGCACAGCCGCAGAATGGCCTAGCGGGAGCGGGAGCAGCGGTGACGGTCAGAGGGGAGGCCCCAGGCAGAGACGCTCAGTTCGGCGGCCACTAGGAGGATGGTAGTGGAAGGGCCTGAGGCTCCCACCAGTCCCGGCGGGGAGGAGTTCCTGGGGGCCAAGGCTGGTGAGAGGAGGCCAGAGGGGGGCGGGCCGGGCAGCCAAACAACACAGTTGGAGCCTCCCTCCTCCCTGGCCGGCAGGGAGGGAGGGAGAGGGGCTGCTTCCTTTGAAACCCAGGAAATTTAAGGGACATCCATCAATAAGGGACAGCAGCGGGACATGGCGCTGGGATAAGGGACTGTCCCTCCAAATAAGGGACGCTTGACAGCTATGGAACCAGAAGGAAAGGAATGAAGAGGCTTTCATTTGTTCGTGTGTGTGTGTGTGTTTGTGGTGATGAGGGAAGAGAAAGGTGGCCAACAAAATGGACTCCTCTCAGGACAGGTTGATGGAGTGAGGGAGTTAGCCGAGACAAGCCACTGATTTTGATAGATCACTGAGAGAAGTAAAGACCAAGACATGCTTAGTGAGGCGTGAGAGGCTTCTTTTCGGGGTGGGGTGGATGGGGAAGTAGAAATCCACAGAAGTCAGCAGGAAAATATAACAGAAGGAGGGGTGGGGTGCGGGGTAAAAGAAAGAGAGAGAAAGAGAAGCAAAAAAACAACAACAACAAAAACAACGAACCTCACACGTTGCTGGCCTTTTATTAGCTTGTTGACTTGCTAGAGCTGGGCAAAGGAAATGCAATAAATAACCAAAGTGATCAATTACAGCGTTTTAAATTAAGGCCTGAGTAAAAGCCCAGAGGCTGGAGACAGTAATTGATTTCTAAGTTGGTGCTGAAAGAGGGATCCAGGAAAAAAGTCTCCCTGATGGTGCCACTCCTTGTTTAATATTCGGAGGGGGGCGGCGGTGGCAAAGTCCTCCAGGCCAACATTTTAGTCTTCAATCCTGAGCCACTGATGTTTAATTGAGGCAAATCTTCCAGTGAATGCAATTTTCTTAAATAAGGTCTCTCTCTCTGTGTCTCTTTCTCTCTGTGTCTATAACCAACATCTTATTTTTTTTTTTAATCCCTTATACTTTACAGAGCCCGTTGGCTGGAGGAGGTCAGCACTCCTTCACTAGTTAGAGCATCAGCACCAGCCAGCAAAAGAGGTAGGTTGCTACAGGTAAGTTTACCTGCTTTTATTTTTTTTGCTGGTGGATAAGGGGAATAATGTCCAGAAGGGGCATTTGTCTTGCACCGTCTGTTCACCATCTGTTCTGTCAGAGTGGTTACAGAGTGCTGGACCTGGGAGACCTGGGTTCGAATCCCCACTCAGCCATGAAACTCACCGGGTGACCCAGAGTGGCTGGGGCAACCAAGCCGGATAGACAGGGATTACTACAGTGGTGCCTCGCAAGACGAAATTAATCCGTTCCGCGAGTCTCTTCATCTTGCAGTTTTTTCGTCTTGCGAAGCACGGCTATTAGCAGATTAGCACTATTAGCGGCTATTAGCGGCTTAGCGGCTATTAGCTGCTTAGAAAAAGGGGGGAAAAGGGAAAAAACTCGCAAGAACTCGCAAGATGTTTTGTCTTGCGAAGCAAGCCCATAGGGAAATTCGTCTTGCGAAGCACCTCAAAAGACGGAAAACTCTTTCGTCTAGCGAGTTTTTCGTCTTGCGAGGCATTCGTCTTGCGGGGCACCACTGTACTACTGTCATCATCATCATCATCAGAATCCATGCATCACCTCTGTTCTAGCCTTGCTTGATAATGAAGATGCTCAGGCCTTGATCATTTTTTGTTGCCTCTTGAACTTCCACCAGATCTATGGTGTCCTGTTCAAGATGTCTAACGTGTCAGCTCAGAAAAGTAGGTTGATAGTCTTACGTGAATAACACAGGTACTTTCCTCGGCCTGTACTAAAAAAGCACCAGCAAGCCAGGAATCTGAAAGACGCGGCATTATCACCACATGCTAGGATTTGCCCATCTTACTGTACCAGAACGGTTCACCGCAGGCCCTGTCGGCGCCAGTAAATTTTGTATTATGCATCCTACAAGGGCCTTTCCTAGTAAAATAATATTTTTCCATCTAGATCCTTTTACGACGGGAACCATATTACTTCCTAATCTATATTGCGGCATGTTTCTCCACGATCAAAGTCAATTACCACTCGGTCCCAGCACACCTCTAAATGGAGTTTTAATTTGTGTATATTAAAGAGGAATCTTCCCACCGGGGTATTCGCTGTAATTAGAGAAACCAGGGCAAGCAGGTTTTTACAGAGAGCCTCCCACCTTGCGTTGTAATTGATAAAGGATAGGGCTGGTCTGTTATGGTCAGTATAACTTTATGCAAACCACCTCATTAACCAACCTGTTATTAGGGGCGGGGCACTTAATTGATGAAGCATGGTTCCGATGCTTAATTCAGCCACCTCCAGCTCATTCCCCAGCTGCCCCCAATATATCTACCAGAACACATTTGGTGAGTCCACCTCATTCCATTTATCAAGGTGATATATTTATTACATTTATGCCCTGCTCTTCCTACAGGAAACTCATGAGTGCGGGCGTCCCACCCCTTACTAACACATGACCGACTTGCGTGCAACTGCATATATGTACGGCACTTGGAAGTAACAAAATAATTTAATTGGAAATGGCGGGGGAGAGCTGGAGTCGTTGGGGCTCACGAGGAAGCCCTCCCCAGAGCCCGAAGAGGATGTCAGTGAGGGCAGAGGAAGCCCCAAATAGGTCAGAAGCACAGCGGGGCTTTATTTCGGCTGCTTAGCTTCCCCGCCTAACAGCTGACACTCAGTTTAGCGCAGCAGCAAGTACTACTTTCCTGCATATCCAACCTCTAGCCGGCTCAGAGCTTCAACTCCAGATATTTGGGTCTGGACTGGGGAGAGACCGGGAGAATAAGGGAGCTGGAGAGCAGGAAGAAATGGGTGTTTGGAGGGTTTTTAGATGGTGCTCCCCTCTATGCGATTTCAGTTATGCGCAGGGCCCCCCGGAATGCAACCCTGCATAAATGGGGAGATACCTGTAGCTCACATGAAACTACCCATCTCTTGTCCAAGTCCAGCTTAGTTTGAATCACAAAACAGCATCATGGACTCTCAAACCATCCCATCCCTTCTCATGGCTGTATTATAATTCAGACTGAGCTGAAAACACCCCACCATTTCTCAGGGACATTTTTGATAACACTGAAAAACGCCTCCCACGTCCCGTGACCATTTGGTATTCTGCATTTGCTCATTTGCGAAATCGGTCTCTCTCATCCTCACTTCAGACTGCCCTTGCTGATATGACCACACGGTCAAATCTGACCGGTTGCAATATTAACTACAGTTTTTCTGGTTGCATCATAACGTCGGGCTTAGCGACCTCCATTTCATTCATTACATACACGACTAACGTCACGCAACTCACTCAGAACAAGGTAGAAGCAGCAGCTAGTTGAAAATATTAGAACTGCATGGGGGTTTCATTTTAAACATGGGCCCTTTGTACCATTTAAGTTTGGGGGGAGGATTCTACTCCACTAAATCAGCACTTTCGTTTTTAAAATTAAGGGAAGAGGAGAAGGAAAAAGGCAAAGCAAATGAGAATCATCAGCATAATATTAAAACTAGTGGAAGAGAGCAAAAGAAGAAAAAAGTATTGAGGCATAATAGAGACTTAAAAAAAAAAGTATTACGGTACAAGCGTTGGTAGAATAACATCCATTTCATCAGATGGATGATGTTCTACTTGCAGGCATGTATTCACAGAGAGGAGACTGTAAGCAGTGAGGGAAGAGAAAAATGCAATGCTCAAAGGACGGAGAGACAATTCAATTAGACCTTGAATGTATGCAAAACAAGCACAGTGACCCTTCAGAACAGCAGTGATAGGTGATAACACAAGCATACATTCGGGCTCTAATGGAGTTGTCACTGCCTGCACCTTTCTCATTTCATTTCCCCCTGACCTCACTGATTTTGCAACCTTGGTCTCTCGAGATTTGCTCTCTAGCATTAAAGAATATGAAGATGATCTGCAGAAGGGACCTCGAAAAGAGTTAAGAGCCTCGGACATAAGATCTCCAGGTTGATGGACTATATGGAATTGACGGAAAGGACTGGCAGAATCCGAAACCAGGGAGAGGAGTTGATGGAAGAAGAGTGGAAAATTTAAAGTTTATATATAGAAATATCGCAAAATTAATGAGTGATAGAAAAATGGTGGATTGATATTTTATGGATTTAGCAGAAATGTTATAAGGAGTTAAGCGTATATAAGTATTTTAGTTCTAATGTTAAAATAAGGTTAAAAAAATATGTTATTTATAATATGATAGAGAATAGAGAAAGATGGAAAGGATTTGCTGAAATAACTAGTAGAAGTGAAATACAAAAAGGGAGGTGAGAGGAGGTCAAGGAAACAAGGGAATGAAAGAAAGAGTATCAAAAAGGGGGGATGTATTATTATTATTATTTTTTTAATAGTTTTTGTTTTGTTTTATTTAGGGTTAGGGTTAGGGAGTGGGTTTGGTTTAGTTTAGTTTAATGTGTTTAGTTTAATGGGTTTAGGTTGTGTTTTGTATTGTTTATATATTGTATTGTATTGTCTCTTTTTTCTCTCTCTCTTTTGTTTTTTCTCTTCTGTCTTTTTTCCTTTTAAAAGTAATAAATATTATTTTGGAAAAAAAAAGATTTTGCAACCTTGGCATTTTCAATTAAGGATTGGATACTTCACGTATTTGACAATGTGGACGCTATGTTAGGTACAAAGCTTATACCCTAACAAATTTGTTGACTGCTGTGGCTCTGGCCTTCTGGGAGCTGGAGGAAGGGAAGGGTTAACTGAGAGGTTATTGATGAATGCTGCAAAATCGGAAGAAATTGGGCAGATTTGGGTTGAAACTGGAGGCCGAAAGGAGTGGGATTGGGAGAAGCCATGGATGTATCTGATTGAGTCTTATTCAGAGCAGACTCGTCATAACCAATGGACCCAAGTTAGGCCATTCATTTCAATGGCTCTACTCTGAGTAGCAGTAACACGGCATAAAACTCTATGGATTCAAGTGGCAGAACTGTGGGTGGAGCTTGGTTTGAGGGCAAAGGAGGAAGGTGGAGACTTAAGAGTGGAAATCCGGAGAAATTGGGAATAAAACTGTAGCAAATGAGAGGGAACCGATAGGGTCTACAAAGCTAAGGTCCTGCTAGTTGTGGTGAAAACAGGATGCCGGGCTAGATGGGCTTTTGGCCTGATCCAGCAGGGCTCCTCTTATCATAGAATTGTAGAGTTGGGAGGGACCTCAAGGGTCATCTAGTCCAACCCCCTGCAATGCATGAATCTCAGCTAAAGAATCCATGGCAGATGGTCATCCAACCTCTGCTTAAAAACCACCAATGAAGGAGAGCCCAAAACCTCCTGAGAGAGTCCGTTCCACTGTTGAATGGTTCTTAGTGTCAAAAAGTTCTTCCTGATGTTTAGTCAGAATCTCCTTTCTTGTAACTTGGAAGTCCTAATCCCCAGAGAAGGAGAAAACAAGCTTGCTCCATTTTCCATGTGGCAGCCCTTGAGATATTTGACTACAGCTATTGTATCTCCTGCAGATGGTAACAGCAGCCACGAAATTAAAAGACATCTGCTTCTTGGGAGAAAAGCAATGACAAACCTAGACAGCATCTTAAAAAGCAGAGACATCACCTTGCCAACAAAGGTCCGTATAGTTAAAGCCATGGTTTTCCCAGTAGTGATGTATGGAAGTGAGAGCTGGACCATAAACAAGGCTGACTGCCAAACAATTGATGCTTTTGAATTCTGGTGCTGGAGGAGACTCTTGAGAGTCCCATGGACTGCAAGAAGATCAAACCTATCCATTCTGAAGGAAATCAGCCCTGAGTGCTCGCTGGAAGGACAGATCCTGAAGCTGAGGCTCCAATACTTTGGCCACCTCATGAGAAGAGAAGACTCCCTGGAAATGACCCTGATGTTGGGAAAGATGGAGGGCACAAGGAGAAGGGGACGACAGAGGACGAGATGGTTGGATATTGTTCTCGATGATAGCAACATGAGTTTGAGCAAACTGCGGGAGGCAGTGGAAGAAAGGAGTGCCTGGCGTGCTCTGGTCCATGGGGTCACGAAGAGTCAGACACGACTAAACGACTAAACAACAACAACAACATCTGGCTGGGTTGCCTCAGCCACATTCTTGGTTGCCCTCCTATGCACACGTTCCAGCTTGTCAACACCCTTCTTAAAATTGTGGTGTCCACAACTGGACACAGGACTCCAGGTGTCCACAGCGTGTGATTTCAGAGGCATCACCTCATTAGCAGGACTTGACCCTAGAAAAGGAGAGTTGAAGTGGGGGCTAGCTAGACACGGCAACCCTTTTCAGCCATGAGACCCACAACGGCTAAGTAAAGTGGGCCAAGAAAGGCCCACAACTGGCGCGAGATGAAAAAGCAAAGCGGGGAGAATTGAGAGAGAAGAATGCCGACCACAGAAATGACTGGCACAGAGCCAGGTCTGAAGGGTAACAACAGGAGCTGGGGAAAGAATTCGGCGTGGAAGTAAATTTACCACAATGGAAAGGAGGAAGGGTGTGGAGGAGACTAGTTGTGCACAGCGGGGGAAATGTGCATTCCTCTCCTGTCCTTCAGACTGGAATTTTCGGAGCTACAACTAAGACTGAATGAAACTTCTCGGGATTAAAACAGCCTGAGGATGTGTGTGTGTGGAACTGAGGCAGATAGATGCTCCCAAGATGGGGACTGCTTCATTGAAGCTAAGAAGGTGTGAGCGAGACCAATTTAGATTTTTATTTGTACAGAGGAAGCTTTAAGAACGCTTTATTCTAACCGGCTTGTCCTCTTCCTCCAAACGAGCTTCGGTCATAAAAACTCTCTATTAAAAAAATGAAGAACAGTGTGAAGACGACAGCGAGGAGGGGGAGAACGGTCCGAAAGGAAGAGAGGCGCTTTTTTCTTCTGCAAAAACAAGGCCTGGCAAATTGTTACAAATGGACCCAAGTCTGGGAGGGCTGATTAAGCAGCTGACACTGTGGAATTAATGACCGTCTCCCCTCCAGAGAACAGGAGCAAAAATCCAGCACAGGGAGTCGGGAGGAGAATAAATCTGAGGGAATGGGACAGATCAGCGTTAAGAGTCCTATCAATAATGAAATTTAACACAGCCCGGCAGCTGGCTCAGACAAGCCTCAAACGAAAGCAGCAGAGAAAGCGGTGGCTTGTTAGCACTGGGGTTGCCCCATAGCAGAACCCAATTTCCTCCCCCCACCCTCCGACCCCCAAATGCCACTGTGGCAAGTTCAACCACACATATTATTTACAGGGCAAAGATCCCTGAATTGCAAGACAAATCTGTACCATGGGCTAGCTAATGTACGTTATCCCCAGGTAACAATCTCCGTCTCGCTCGATCCAACTTGCAATTTGTTTAAGTATGTTAAGAGCGGGTGAGCGAGAGGTTGGAGTGAGCCAAATCACCGATCAAGGGCTTTTGATCTGACTTTTGGGGTCAGTGATCATAAAAAAAAACCAAACATAAATGGAGGAGTCGATGTTTTTCTCCATTTCCCAGTTGCTGCTTGTTCACTTTGGTTGTTATTTGTTTGCTTTTAAAAAATAAATAAATGTCGGTTTGTTAACAACAACAGCAATGCTCAGAGATAACAAAAAGCAAGAAAATAACCAACATTGTAAGTTGTGAAGTATCATAGCCTGGAAGGACAAAAGTAGAAAGATACAGCGTTGCTCCAAAGGGATAATAAAATATTAACTCATACAAAAATTCACTTTACAAATAATATGGACTGGTGAAAAAATAAATGTATTCTCCACCATTGTTGAGAATCAAGGTTCCATACAGGTTTAAATGAGCCAGATATTTGCATGTACGTGTGGCATTGAGTGACCATGCGCCTCAATATTTGTATAAGAAGTAAAATCATGCTTTTTTAAAAGCATCAATAGTAATGCGAGCTCTGTATCAAGTTTATGGGATAGCTGTTCAAGACGGGCAAATTGCCTTTAAAAATAAAACAATTTAATAAAACAATTCAGTAAAAAAAATAATAATAAAAGAACACAATATTCACTTTCGAAAAATGCTTTTTTCCTAAAAAAAAAAGAGGCTACTAAAGACCAATAAGCCATTCCCACCCTTAGCGGTGAGCAAATAAACTCTTAACTGTGAGTTACAGCGGCCTGTTGCTTGCTATTACAAGTAAGAACACTTCACATATGGCAAGTGTGTTCTCATGCAATAAATCCATTGTTGTGACAGAAGCGCGAGAAAAACACGTTATTGGGTGGGAAAAGAACCAGATACCGACTTGAGTGTCAGAAGACTACGTTGAATTTCAACAGCGTCTCCGTCTCCAGGCATGTCTTTGTAATGGAAACAGGAGATTGAAAAGAAGATGGCCAAGTTAAATTCAACAACGCGGCCCACCCTCACGCACCGTCTCAGACAACTCAATCTGAAGGCCATTATTATGACTGGATTGCCCCACACAAAATGCGTGGTATTTGAAAACAGTGAAAGCAGCCATTATGGGAGAAGTTTCTTCCTCCCTCTCATTCATCCCGCTCCCTCTGTGTCTGCATTTAGCTGCAATTAAAATACACTATTTCATGGTAATTAGCGTGAAATAAAGACCGGGACTTGAGGAGACCTCCTTTCAGAAGTTATTAAGATCTGTAGCACCACCACCCCTTCCTGGCCACGATTCCGTTTTCAGTACTTGTGGACAAAGGCTGAAGAAAGTTGAGGAATGAAGGATAAGTCTTAGCATCTGCATTACACTTGTTAAAAGACCATGGCAGCCATGCCCTCCCCCTCCAATCATCGGTGTCAGTAGGGTCTTTTACAACTAGGGATTTATAATGACTGTTAAAACAAATCCCTCATGACAAGTTGATTTAAGACTGGGGCAGAGCGTTCAGAGCCAAACCGAAGCAGAAACAACCAGCTCCATCATATCCACACAGCTCACAAGGAGAAATGCACAGAAAAGCTCAAGATACACATTGATATACCCACACAAAGTTGTTATCTCTGAGAAAGGTAGAAAATAACAGGATATATTTATCCGAAAGTCTTCAAACTTAAAGGTAAAGGGACCCCTGACCATTAGGTCCAGTCGTGAGCGACTCTGGGGTTGCGGTGCTCATCTCGCCGAGAGAGCCGACGTTCACCTTCCGGGTCATGTGGTTAGCATGACTAAGGTGCTTCTGGAGAACCAGAGCAGCGCATGGAAACGCCGTTTACCTTCCTGCCAGAGTGGTACCTATTTATCTACTTGCACTTTGATGTGCTTTTGAACTGCTAGGTTGGCAGGAGCAGGGACTGAGAAACGGGAGCTCACCCCGTTGCAGGGATTCGAACCGTCGACCTTCTGATTGGCAAGTCCTAGGCTCTGTGGTTTAACCCACAGCGCCACCCGCATCCCTTCTTCAAACTTACACGACCCTTAAAAAAATTAGCTGATGAAGATGAATACATCAAAACAGGGCCCTGTCCTGGTTTCTGATCCATAACTGACTTCTGACTTCTGCTCAATGATTGAAATTAAGACTTTCACATTGAATCTGACTATGGACAAACATGAACTTATCTCTACTCATAATCTCTTATCTCTAATTCTGCAACGAATTATTGTGTTATACATATCTTTACGAGTTTGAGTTTGTTATCTCTGTTAGAGTTTGTAATCTCTATTTGAGTTTGTAATCCTTGTATACTTTTGAATGGATTCGTTTTTGTTACAATTGACTACAGTGGTAACTTAATTCGTTCTGGAGGTCTGTTCTTAACCTGAAACTGTTCTTAATCTGAAGCACCACTTTAGCTAATGGGGCCTCCCGCTGCCGCCGCACTGCTGCCGCGGCACAATTTCTGTTCTCATCCTGAAGCAAAGTTCTTAACCTGAGGTATTATTTATGGGTTAGAGGAGTCTGTAACCTGAAGCGTCTGTAACTTGAAGCGTATGTAACCCAAGGTACCACTGTATTAATTTGCGAGTAGGGACCACTCCCACTATTGAAACTTACATTGGCCTGAGTTCTTGGTGTGCTTTTCTTCTTGGCACAAGGAGATAGGGCCTGGAAGGAATCACAGAGGTGGAAGGATCATTTAGTCCAGATCATTTTCCACTCGCAGCGGCTTTTGCTGACTGGGTGTCCATCAATATGCAGATGATACCCAGCTCTACCTCTCTTTCAAATCAGAACCAGTGAAGGCGGTGAAGGTCCTGTGAGAGTGCCTGGAGGCGGTTGGAGGATGGATGGCGGCTAATGGATTGAGGTTGAATCCTGACAAGACAGGAGTACTGTTTTGGGGGACAGGGGGCTGGCTGGTGTGGAGGACTCCCTGGTCCTGAATGGGGTAACTGTGCCCCTGAAGGACCAGGTGCACAGCCTGGGAGTCATTTTGGACTCACAGCTGTCCATGGAGGCACAGGTCAATTCTGTATCCAGGGCAGCTGTCTACCAGCTCCACCTGGTACGCAGGATGAGACCCTCCCTGCCCACAGACTGTCTCACCAGAGTGGTGCATGCTCTGGTTATCTCCTGCTTGGACTACTGCAATGTGCTCTACGTGGGGCTACCTTTGAAGGTGACCCGGAAACTACAACTAATCCAGAATGCGGCAGCTAGACTGGTGACTGGGGGCGGCCGCCAAGACCACATAACACCGGTCTTGAAAGACCTACATTGGTTCCCAGTACGTTTCCGAGCACAATTCAAAGTGTTGGTGTTGACCTTTAAAGCCCTAAATGGCCTCGGCCCAGTATCCCTGAAGGAACATCTCCACCCCCATCGTTCAGCCCGGACACTGAGGTCCAGCTCTGAGGGCCTTCTGGTGGTTCCCTCATTGCGAGAAGCAAAGCTACAGGGAACCAGGCAGAGGGCCTTCTCGGTAGTGGCGCCCTCCCTGTGGAATGCCCTCCCACCAGATGTCAAAGAGATAAACAACTACCTGACATTCAGAAGACATCTTAAGGCAGCCCTGTTCAGGGAAGTTTTTAATGTATGACACATTAGTGTATTTTTGGTATTTGTGGAAGCCGCCCAGAGTAGCTGGGGAAACCCAGCCAGATGGGCGGGGTACAAATAATAAATTATTATTATTATTTGCAGACGATGTCCTCCAGATATTGCCAAGCTACATCTCCCATCAGCCCCAGCCTGTTCTGGGAGTTGTAGTTCCAACAACTGCAGGGTACCAGGCGGGCAACACCAACTTGTGGAACGAAGCATATTATGCAGCTAAAGAGAAGGCACTGGCACGGGATGGGCAATCTTTGGTTGACAGGGTAGGATTCTGGTCTGTGGTGCTATCAGCCCATCTTGAACTGCCTGCGGCCGACTTTTCCAGCCGGCCATTGCGGTTGCGCAGCAAGTAAGCACCTAGATAGCGCTCGACCTACAGAGCTTCCCGGCTGAAGCTCTACAGTGCCTGACAGATATAATCCAAAGTGGAAATGTGAACGTGCAAAGCTGCTCGGAGCAGAACTTGACCTGATCCCTCGAGACGGCATAGGAAAGAAATCTTTTAAAAAAGCAAAGGAAAAGAAAGGCTGATTGCCCTTTGGCTCTCCCGCGTGCCATTTCCGTATCATAAGGTTGTTGAGTTTGGGGTTGGTTTGTTTTCAAAGTTAAAACCTGCGCTGCTCCTTGCTTGGGGCTGCTTGCTGAACTGGAAGATCACTCTTAACATTTTTTAAACAATTATTTCGTGGCACAGAAAGAGGCTCGTTCCCAGCAGCTCCTATAGGACCGTATATCTCCCTTACTCTGCTGCTTTTAAATGTCAGGCTAGAGGTCTTGCTTAGATTTGGAGCAGAAAAAGGACCAATTCATTATAGCCTTTTTCCAGGATAGCTCTCCACTCCAGTTTGGGGGTGGCTGGAATGAATCGATCTCGAGAAGGAAGGTTCTAATGCAAGTTCTTGTATCTTCAATGCCATTACTTTCAGAGCTGCCGTTAAATCATTTTAGCCTCCGCAGTCCCAAGGCTACAAAAAACTATCCGTGGCTGCTGTCCAAACCTATAACACGAGATCCCAAAGCCAGCCCCTCTTAAAATAAAAAATTAGAAGCCAGAAGGAAAAGGACAGTTCTCCCCTAACAAAAGCGAGCAGGCCTCCAACAGCACTGCGGATTCGGAGAACAAAAGAAAACGTTATTTTTGGTTATATTTAGTTCTCGCAGTGGGCTTGAAGCAGGAGAGGAAAGGACGAGGGAGGCAGGGTGGAACTGAAAGCAATTTCCCCAGCTTGGCTTTTTCGGAGGTGCTTTCCTCACTTCCCAGAGTTAAAATGTGGCTTTTAACGGCTCAAAGGCGGCTGAGTCAGTGTTGCTTTTAACTGCGCTCTTGGCACAGAGACGTGGATTTGATAAAAAAAAAAAAAAGTTCCCGGAGAGAAAGCCGGTTTAAAACAAAAACAAAAGCCTCGCACAACTTGACTGCGGTAAGCTTTCGAGCCGTTCGTCTGGAGGAGGGAATCCTTTGGAAGCGCAGATTCTCCTCCAGCTCAATCGTCCTCCAAGCACTTTATTCTCCCACAACAGATGGGAGTCAGAGTGCGCAGGTTCTTTAATGAGGGGAGGCGTGTTAATTAGGCTAGAAAGCAGCCAGGAAGGCCTCCGGGGTTACCACCATCCACATGGCGAGGGGAGGAAATACCTGAGAGAGCTGTGCCCCCGAGACAAAATTATTTTTTTTCAATGGCCACCTTTGGTTATGTCTCTTGAGATGCTCCATCTGTCTATTCATCTACACATGGAACGCTGTCGGGCTCAGGTTCCCAGAGACACTTCACAAGGGTGCATTGTGGAAGTTGAGGGCGGAATTAGCAGAGAGATCGTTAGGCCAAACGATCTGGCAGTCAGCAGAAACGAAATCTGCATGCCGTTACAGTGGTACCTCGGGTTAAGAACTTAATCTGTTCTGGAGGTCCCTTCTTAACCTGAAACTGTTCTTAACCTGAGGTACCACTTTAGCAAACGGGGCCTCCCGCTGCTGCCGCGCCACTGCCGTGCAATTTCTGTTCTCATCCTGAAGCAAAGTTCTTAACCTGAGGTACTATTTCTGGGTTAGCAGAGTCTGTAACCTGAAGCGTCTGTACCCTGAAGTGTCTGTAACCCGAGGTACCACTGGAATATGTATGGGTTGCGTCCCCTTCAAGGAGGTGGGGGTTACCAGGTGAAAATAATAGTCCCTTCCCTTGCCCCAATTATCTGGGTGAAATAAATGCTTCCTAATGTTGGTTGCGGGCCGCAGGTGGCGCTGTGGGTTAAAGCCTCAGCGCCTAGGACTTGCCGATCAAAAGGTCGGCGGTTCGAATCCCTGCAGCGGGGTGCGCTCCTGCTGCTCGGTCCCAGCGCCTGCCAACCTAGCAGTTCGAAAGCACCTCCGGGTGCAAGTAGATAAATAGGGACCACTTACCAGCGGGAAGGTAAACGGCGTTTCCGTGTGCGGCTCTGGCTCGCCAGAGCAGCGATGTCACGCTGGCCACGTGACCCGGAAGTGTCTCCGTACAGCGCTGGCCCCTGGCCTCTTAAGTGAGATGGGCGCACAACCCCAGAGTCTGTCAAGACTGGCCCGTACGGGCAGGGGTACCTTTATCTTTATCTAATGTTGGTTGCTCCTTCATGGATCGTGGTGAATGGGCTTGAATAACTCAGAGAAGCTACGAGCTCAGAGAAGCTATGAGCCCTGGAACGGATTAATCCATTTTGCATTACTTTCTATGGGAAACTGTGCCTTGGTTTTGGAATGGACTTCCAGAACGGATTAAGTTCGAGAACCAAGGTACCACTGCACTGGTGTTATCAGCACCATGCTCTAACTAACTGAGCCAACTCTCCCTGTGTTCTTAGTTCCAGTTTTTTATACACAACCTTTCAAGACACTAAAAGATTCAATTCCACCTACATCTTGTAACCAATAACTAGTATTTGCTGTATGTATACAGTCATACCTCGGGTTGAATGTGCTTCAGGATGAGCGCTTTCGGGTTGCGCTCCGCGGCAATCCAGAAGTAACGGAGTGCATTACTTCCGGGTTTCGGCGCATGCGCAGATGCTCAAAATGACGTCACGTGCATGTGCAGAAGTGGCAAAACACGACCCGCACACATGCAGACGCACCGTCGCATCTTATGTTCTATTCAGGATGCGAACGGGGCTCCGGAACTGATCCCGTTCGCATCCCGAGGTACCACTGTATTATCGAGTTCAGAAATGATTTTAAATAAATAAATAAATCAAGTTTAAGGGGAGGACTGGAAGGAATGCAGTTTTATATAAGGATGTCTCCTCACAAGCCACGGGGACTCTCCAGGGTGTTCCCCATTTAGATACATTTCACTGACGCCCACAGAGGCCCGGAACATAACCCCTGTCTTAAGTGGGGAGTCGCCTGTACGCATCTTTTTGCAGACCGAAAGCAACAGCGACAGTTGTTTCCATTCCGGACATGGGACTAAGAAGTGAATGTCCACATTTTCTGGCCCCCTTTCCATTTTTGCCAGAATGCTCCGGCACCCCTATCCAGAACGCGTTTCAGAATGGGACTCCCATAGCCTCTCTGTCTCAGGCCATCTCCAGTGGAGATGTGGTTCCTTGCCTCCGCCTCTGTACACACCGCTGCAAATATTTGAAAAGGGAATAGCTGGTGACTCAAATCCTGGCTAATTCCAGCAGGGATGTAATGTTCCTCAAGTTAATGCACCTTTATCTTTCTGTTTGCCCATTATTCCTCTAGTACGGTGAGTCAGCCTTGGGAAAGCCTTCTGTTAAATCACAGTATTTACACATTGCACCAGTCGTACAATTTCGATGGGATCACATTCTTTTCCAGCACCCTCTCCGCCTGCGGAAAGCAGAACCAAAGCTTCTTCCGTAGATCTTTGAACGGAAAGAGAGCTAAACCAAGTTCCCTCAGTTTGTTGAAAGCTATGAGAATGTCACTGAAGCCTAAAATTCATTTTCAGAATTTTAAATGATGATATTCCAAAAGACAAAACTATTTTTTTCTTATATGCGATGTCTGCTGCAAGAATCTTGGTGGCTAAGTATTGGAAAGGGAACCAGTTACCGACTAGGGGAGAATGGTTATGTAAACTTTCAGAATATTTAGAATTAGCCAAATTGACAAATATAATAAGACAAAAACCAAAAAGTGAAGTGAAAAAGGAATGGGAGTGCCTAAATGAATACCTTAAAAGCCAAGGTTCGAGGACAGAAATCTGGCTGAGTCTGGAATAACCTTGTGAAGTGAAAGGATAAGAAAGAGGGATTTATATCTAGATGCTAGGATAGAGATGATAATGAAAACAGGGAAACAGGAAGACACAATGAAAGGTAAAGGAGGTGCTGTGGGATTGGTGGAAGTCAGTGTTTGTTTTTCTTTTTAGTGTTTATATTATTAGCTTGTAAGATATGGATTTGGTTTTTTTGGTATGCTGCTTTTTGTGTTTTGTGTATTGTTATTTTTCGTGCTGATGCTGTTGTGTGGAAAATACTAACAAAATTTATTATATTTAAAGAAAAAAAGAGAATGTCACTGAAGCAAAATGAGTACGGACATTTCTACAGAACGTCTTTCTCCCTTAAGTGGGCAATTTATCGCAACACCACAGATGTGCAAGGTATACACAAAATCCCAGGACGGATCAATTCCTTCTTTCTTCTCATATACAGAATTTTGTAATATCTGTCTGTTTAGGGCTCATCCCCAAGGATGTGGTCTACGGACAGCTGGCTTCGGGCACCAGGCCGGTTGCAAATAATGTCTGCAAATGTGACATGAAGGCTGTAGGAATCCCTTGCAGATGACAGCAGTGCCTGGAGACAGGCAGTCAGACAGTTAGTCAGATTGTGCATCTACAGAAGTGACCAAAGAAGGAATGTCTTTGGGAGGAGCATGGGGAAAAGAAACCCCATGTAGCAGCACATCCAGACGCCTTCATCTGCCCCAGCTGCAACAAAACATGTCTCTCCTGTATCGGTCTCTACAGCCACAGCAGGTGCTGAAACTCTCCAAAGGTTTGACTTCAAGGCACACTCCTCCATCGCCTCCTGAGACAGATGGATTATAATAATAATAATAATAATTTATTATTTGTACCCCGCCCATCTGGCTGGGTTTCCCCAGCCACTCTGGGCGGCTTCCATAAAAACCAAAAATACACTAAAATATCACAGATTAAAAACTTCCCTGAACAGGGCTGCCTTAAGATGTCTTCTGAATGTCAGGCAGTTATTTATCGCTTTGACATCTGATGGGAGGGCGTTCCACAGGGCAGGCGCCACTACGGAGAAGGCCCTCTGCCTGGTTCCCTGTAACTTGGCTTCTCGCAGGGAGGGAACCGCCAGAAGGCCCTCGGTGCTGGACCTCAGTGTCCGGGCAGATGGATGCCAGCAACTAGCAATTTAGGGTTTATCCAGGCTTCCTTTTGTGCCATGTTCCTAGGCACAGGACCAGGCTTTGAAGCTCTGCACACCTGGATATTTTTGGGGTCTTTTTGTCCCCAGGAAAAACTGCATTTTTTCACTGAATTGCAGCCAACAGCAACTGGGTTTTCTGCAGATTACCACTGGCTCTGTTTCAGCAGTAAAACGCGGGTTTCCTTGGGACAAATAGCCAACAACTCTCAGACATGGAGCTTTGAAGTGAGGATATGTTCCTGGAAAGCAAAAGGAAGTCTGGTTGAGTGCTAAATTGAGTGATTTCACAACTGTGCAATGCAGGCTACAACAGAGTCTTGTGGCACCCTTAAAGCATAGCCAATTTTTTTATGGTATAGGTTTTGTGAACTACAGTTAATGTCATCAGATGCATCTTGAATTGCAGGTATGTATAGTTAAAGCTATGGTTTTCCCAGTAGTGATGTATGGAAGTAAGAGCTGGACCATAAATAAGGCCGAAGAACTGATGCTTTGGAATTATGGTGCTGGAGGAGACTCTTGAGAGTCCCATGGACTGCAAGAAGATCAAATCTATCCATTCTGAAGGAAATCAGCCCTGAGTGCTCAGTGGAAGGACAGATCCTGAAACTGAGGCTCCAATACTTTGGCCACCTCATGAGAAGAGAAGAATCCCTGGAAAAGACCCTGATGCTGGGAAAGATGGAGGGCACAAGGAGAAGGGGACGACAGAGGACAAGGTGGTTGGATAGTGTTCTCGAAGCTACTAAAATTAGTTTGACCAAACTGCGGAAGGCAGTGGAAGACAGGAGTGCTTGTCGTGCTCTGGTCCAGGGGGTCACGAAGAGTCGGACACGACTAAACGACTAAACAACAACATACAAGCAGAAGGGGCGGGGAGGCTGTAAACAGTGAGGTCAGGAGGAAATAAAATGCTGGAAAGTACAGAAATGGATAATAATGCACAGTATTTAAACATGGTAATTCACAAAATAATGACTAAGTAATATGTGGCCTGCTATTTATGGCCAGCATCTGAAAGTTTATGCCATAATAAATTTGTAAAAAATCATGCCATGGGTTAAGAAGAGATGATATACACCAACACTCTTGAGATAACAGAATTAATCACAGCAGTAGAATTTTTACACTAGAGTCACTGCTCTGAGTTACTTTAGTGACCTATCCAATATTGTTTAGACATTTTAATGCAATGAACTCAAGCTCATTCCACTCCTTAACATAATCAAAGCCAACATGAGATGCATTTTGTTAACCTTTCTTAAAATTAAATACCACAACTCAATTGAAATCAGTGCTACAAAACCCAACATTAAATATCGTCCTAGAAGAACAAAACAATTTAAAATCGGAAGCCTAGAAACACACCTAAAAGTTCTGAAAGTAAAAATCTGGTTTTTTGGTGTTAGGAATCAAAAGAAGTACTTTCCCTGACACTTCTACTTTAGTAAGGAAAGGAAAATGTGGAGGAAAGATTTATAGGGAGTGTGTGTGTGATTTCTAGTTAGTGATACAATTTTTATCCTCAACTTGACAGGATGTAGAAAATAATTACAAATGAAAAGGTTATTCATAATTTTTAAATGAGTTAATTAGTAAACCCAGTCAGAGTCACTCATTACATTAATTAATAATTGATTATACTTGAAATTAAACACAGTTTTTCATTAAATCTAATTAAATATCTGCATCCCCCCCAAAAACATGGTGATTAGATCAGAGGGCCCGATAGCAGCTCTCCTCATTAACAATGTTTATGCAGTGCTCAACCAATTACTTTTGATTTTGAATAATTCTTTTAGAATTTGGAAATTATGGACTCATGATCCCCACCAGCATAACATGACCAATAATTCCCCCCCACCACCACTTTTAGCTTGGGTGCATCTTGCCAATCTACTTCGGCATGTGGAAGATACTTCAAAACCAGATAGGATATGAAAAAGAGTTAAGGTTTATATCCAAAGTAGTGCTACGTAAAGGCCCTGTCTGCACATTGATTTCTGTTTGTGCAAAGGAACGTTCTCCGACTCTCTTTCCCATGTAATGCTCCCTAAAGTTGTTCCAAGGGTTCCCCCAACCCTCCTGAGCAATTTGGGTAGGGTGTGGGGCCAGTGCCAGATTTAGGTAAAGGGTAAAGGGACCCCTGACTGTTACGTCCAGTCGTGGCCGACTCTGGGGTTGCGGCGCTCATCTCGCTTTACTGGCTGAGGGAGCCGGCGTACAGCTTCCGGGTCATGTGGCCAGCATGACTAAGCCGCTTCTGGCGAACCAGAGCAGCGCACGGAAACGCCGTTTACCTTCCTGCCGGAGCGGTACCTTTTTATCTACTTGCACTTTGACGTGCTTTCGAACTGCCAGGTTGGCAGGAGCAGGGACCGAATAACGGGAGTTCACCCCATTGTGGGGATTCAAACTGCCGACCTTCCGATCGGCAAGCCCAGATTTACGTATAAGCTAAACAAGCTATAGCTTAGGGCCCCACTCTCTTGGCCCCCCTCAAAAAAAATAAAATAAAAGAAATAAAACTGGATGTACATTTCCAAAATATAAAAAACAAATAAAATAAAACACACATACAGCAAGTGTTTCGTGTTGTGTAGGCTCCTATGATATAAGTCATGGGTCCCACCTGCTAGCCTGTTCCCTAAAATATAACTGGTTTGCTTCTTTCTATATATAGGGTGCCTACATTCTACATGGACTGGTTGTACGGCAATATGTGCAAATGGCTTGAGATACCTATTAGGTCCATAAATTACCAAATAGCATATATTCAACACAAAAAAGTGACAATTTGTTGTTGACAAAGGCCAGCTGGACATATAAAGGGCCCCATCACCTTTAGTAGCTTAGGGCTTCCTCAGACCTAAATCCGGCCCTGTGTGGGGCAGCGGTGTAGCATGCGTTGTCAGCACCAGGGGCAAGGCAAGTAATTTGTGCCCCCTAACCCGGTGCAAGGCAAGTAATTTGCGCCCCAACCCCTAACCTGCCGCCGCTGCCAGCTTCTTCTTGCTGCTGCCTGGGCTGGTCGGGCGTGGTTCTCTACCGCGCTCAGCGCTGCACTGGGCGGCCGCTGCATTGTCCCCCCCCCCAGATAGTCCCTCCCTCGCTCTCTCTCCGCTCCGCACTGCAATGCACGCCTGGCACCCTCCCCCTCCACAGTGGGCGGCGACCTGGCAGCTCGGATCGGATTCGCACAGCCAGCACTGCAGTGAGAGAGAGTGAGTGAGCCAGGTAGGGGTAGAGAGCTGCGAGTGCGAGCGCCCCCCCCAAATGTTGCGCCCAGTGCGGCTGGCCCCCCCTGCACCCCCCACGCTACGCCACTGGTGTGGGGCACACACAAGGGTGGGGTGGGGAGAGTGGACGTTTTGTTGCACAAGTATAAATCGTTGCACTAACGGAACAGGTGAAGTGGACAGCCCCCAAATGCTTATGTAAAGAAAGAAAGAAAGGGGAAGAGGAAGAGGAAGAGATTTTCACACATCCAACCCACCCCCCTGGCCAACAAGTCCTGCCTGCTTTTGATGGATGCCAAAGTTCTGCAGGAACTAGGGACAAGTTCCTCTGACACGCGGAGATAATGTCCCAACATCTACTTGGCGCATAAAGATAATGCAAGATAAATGGGACGCCGGGGTTGGCCATACTTGGCAAATGATGAAAGGTGACTGCAGCTTCCATCAAGCTGCTATCAATTTAATGCTCGCTGATTAATCACTTCTCCTCCTGCTATGGAGCACGCTAAAAAAAAACCCGGTGATTGTAAGCACGGCGGCAATCTTTTGAGAGCCGGGGTTGGGCCTGGAAGAGAGATTCGGCCATTAAAGAAATATCCACCGGAAGAATACGGCCGCAGAAGAAATAATCTGTTGGTAACAAATTGCACGCATGAGGGACACAAGCAGGAAAGTCCTATATTCTACTCACATGTGCAGCTTTGCAGCAAGTTATAACACTAATGCTTTACTGTTTGATGGCATGGAAGAAGTGGAGACAAAATCAACAGGGAGCTCAATTCTGATGCATGGGAACAAGTGCTTTTACCTGGGCTTAAATAGTCCTAGGAACATAATTATAGCAGCACAACCATCCCCATCTATTGGGTTGTGGATTTGTTGGTTTTTTTTGGTAAGGTTTCAGTTTTTTTTTCCCCCCTAATGGAAACAAATACAAAACTGGGACTGACATGTTCAGCTGGTGTCTCAGCGAAGGAGAAAAGAGAGACATAAACCATTAGTATTTGTTTTCTGAATTGCAGTAGCATCATCATCAAGAGAGCAGCAGGCAGGCAGGAAATACAGGAAAAGAAATGGGGGTGAGAATTCCAGGCGCAAAGAGGTATGTGTTTTTTCACTGAGACCGACGCATTACAAGCTGAATTCTTCAGGGACTCGCTTAGGCACAACCCCATTCCGGAGACAGGCTCCCTGCTCCATTACGCAATAATTCTGAGAGATGATTTAATTATTACATAACAGAATTTGGAGGCTGTTGTGCCCAAGAGCACCTCAAAAAAGAATTGAATCAGAAATGGGCTGGTAAAGACACAGTTGAAAGCCTTTATCCTTATCCCGCAAGATCACTGTCCCCACCCCTCAAAGTCTTCAATCCTTTCTTGTCTTAAAAGTATTGGAAAAGCTGGGAAATTGAGGAAGGCCACTTTCCATGTTTGCCAGCTATTGTGCGGAGATTCTGAAAGGGGATAAACAATATTCCAGATTTTGTATCTGGAATGTTTTGCCCCAAATTACATAGACTTCATAGATGGGTAAAGCTGCAGACAGTTCTTCCAACCACCACCGCCCTATTTGTAGCTCCATTCACCTAATTTATCGGGGAAGGGGGTGGAAACAAAGAAATCAAAAATCAAGGTTAAATTGAGTACTGGGGTACTCTGGGGGCAAGCTGACTCTTCTACTAACCTGCCCCCCTCCCTTCCCACAAGATGTTTCCCTGTCAAAATTCAGAAATCACCAAAAAGGAAGTAACCACATGCCGCCACTCCAAGTGAGCTGTTATCTACTGCTTGCCCTCTAGGTATTTGTAGATGTCTCCGTTTCTCTAAGAGCAGAATATGCATTTACCATATTTTTCACTCCATGACGCAATTCCTAAAAAGTAAGGGGAAATGTCTGTGTGTCTTATGGAGCGAATGCGTGGTCCCTGGAGCCAAATTGCCCAGGGGCAAAAAGCAGATCATGCTTTTTTTTTTTTTTTTTTTGAAAGAGGGAAGTGGGTGTTGAAACAAAGCCGCTGATCGGCAAGCGATAGGGAGGGAGATAAGGGATGCTTGCAATAAAGGAGGCTGCCTGGGAGGGGGGAGGTAAAGACAACAAACTTGCAAGGAGAGGAGACAGGAAGACTAAAGCAATGAGGAGAGAAATTAGAAGAAAAGGAGGAGCAAAAAACTGCTCCAGCTAAGGAAAAGACACTAAGGCAAACAAGAGGGAAGGGAGTGTTGAAAGGAAGCAGCTGATCAGTAAGGGATCGGGAGGGAGATAAGGGGCGCTAGTGATAAAGGAGGCTGCCTGGGAGGGGGGAGGTAAAAGCCCATGGAACCTCAGGATTTTTGCATTAAAGGTAAAGGTAAAGGTACCCCTGCCCGTACGGGCCAGTCTTGACAGAGGGTCGCCCCAA
Source organism: Podarcis cretensis (assembly GCF_951804945.1). Lineage (NCBI taxonomy): Eukaryota > Metazoa > Chordata > Lepidosauria > Squamata > Lacertidae > Podarcis > Podarcis cretensis. The sequence goes on from NC_137173.1 coordinate 10,763,306, forward strand.
ATTCACCATCAGATCACATGTCTGTGGCCACAGCATGAACCACAAAAATCATACATCCACTGTTTCGTTCAGACTATATTTTTTTTCTTGTTTTTTCCTCCTCTAAAAACTAGGTGCATCTTATGGTCAGGTGTGTCTTATGGAGTCAAAAATACGGTACCTGTAGCATATGGCACAACAGACTGTTTAAAGCAAGGTTTCCCAAACTTGGGTCTCCAGCTGTTTTCAGACTACGACTCTCTCATCATCCCTGGCTAGCAGGACCACTAGTCAGTGATGATGGGAATTGTAGTCCAAAAACAGCTGGAGACCCAAATTTGGGAAACCCTGGTTTAAAACATAAGCAACTTTTTGGAGCTATCCTCCTGATGTTCTAGACGTCTACTGGATGAGTTCCTGTATGTATTTGGGTCTTTTACTTATTGATCAGCTGTTTGGAGTGGTTGGGAGAAGATCTGTCCAGCAAATTCCTTCACCTCCCCCCCCCCCCCAGTGGAGAAATCAAAATTGTTACAGGCAGCACACAGTATGCAAGGCAGATGTTCTCTCTGGACACTGATGTTTTCACAGAGTCAAAGGAGAAAGATAGGCCCCAAAAAGGAAGGGAAAGCTTACCGATAAAATAAGCCAGGAGTATCACCAGTGTGATTGAGATGATGATGGCACTCAAGGCAGCACATTTCCACGTACAGTACTTATAAGGTTTCTTCAGGTTAAAGGCCGGCCTAGAAAATGTACTTCTGGGAAGAGGTCGAGGGGGAGGCGAGTACACAGTGCTGGACGTCAAGGGGTATCCCGGAGACGTTGTACAAAAGAGAGGAGAGGTTCCTCCGGGCTTGAAGAGGAAGTGCCTGTGGGGAGAGAAAGAGAGAGGTTGCAAGTGATTGAGGCGCAAGGAGGATTTTAAACTTAGCAGTGCTTGGCTAAACAAACACACACACACACACACACACACACACATAAAAACAGTGCCATGCATCGAGGACAAAGGCTTTGTAAAAAGAGGAATGAAGAAGAAAGAAAGAAAGAAAAGAAAAGAAAAAAAGAAAGAAAGAAAGAAAGAAAGAAAGAAAGAAAAGAAAGAAAGAAAAGAAAGAAAGAAATGAAATGCATCCACTGAAATTAAAAAAATAAGCCTGTTAAAGAACACTGAAGCTACTCATTCATGTCTCCATCAGAAAACCAAATTATATTGGTTGTATACAGCGGTGACAGGTGTCCAATGAGCAGAACCCAGGGAGACCAAGAGAAGTGGATCTAAGAGTTAATGACACACAGATCCCGGTCCAGTGAGGTCCAGTGCCGAGGGCCTTCTGGCGGTTCCCTCCCTGCGAGAAGCCAAGTTACAGGGAACCAGGCCGAGGGCCTTCTCAGTAGTGGCACCTGCCCTGTGGAACTGCCATCCCACCAGATGTCAAAGAGAAAAACAACTACCAGACTTTTAGAAGACATCTGAAGGCAGCCCTGTTTAGGGAAGCTTTTAATGTTTAATAGGTTATTGTATTTTAATATTCTGTTGGAAGCTGCCCAGAGTGGCTGGGGAAACCCAGCCAGATGGGTGGGGTATAAATAATAAATTATTATTATTATTATTATTATTATTATTATTATTATTATTATTATTATCCACTCTCATGATGTTATCTACTACACTGCACAGAGTGAAGGACGATGCGTGTTATGTTTCTGCCACTGACATTTTGTGACAAGTGTCGAAAGTTTGGTCAGCGGTGATCTTTTGGAGCCCCTGCGGTGGATCTTCACATCTTTTACTCTCTCTGTAAAGAGAAGGGCACCACCCAAAGCCGAGCTGGTACGCACTGGGAGATGTTCTCTCATCAAAACAGAAGGAAGCAGCAGGATGTGAAGGTCTAAGGATACAACTCCACATTGCAAGAAGCAAAGGGGGATTCCCAGCCTAGTGTTTCCCTCCAAGTGGAGATGAGAGAGGGGCATGTTTGCAGGAGAGAAATCAGTGGACTTACACCACTGAGAGAGCCAGTCAACATGGGTGAGGTTAAGGCTGTCTGATGCCAAGTCTCCCCTGCAAGTGCCTCATCCTGTGCTCCATTCACACGACTTTCTGGTCACCACCATGATCTGCTTGTTGAACCTCTTCCTAAGACACCTTGGTTGGCCAACCCTGAATATTCTAGATCAGCCTTTCTCAACACTGGGTCCCCAGATGTTCTTGAGCCACAACTCGTATGAACCTCTAAGCCAGGACCATGCAATCATCATCTGAGGCCCTTCTTTGTGCGCCTCCTCCATGAGAGGTCCAGAGGGTGGCAAGACAAGAACGGGGCCTTTTCTGCAGTGTCTCCCCGTCTGTGGAATGCTCTCCGCAGCGAAGCTCGCTTGGCGCTTTCATTATACACCTTTAGGTGAAAATGCTCCTTTATAACCAGGCCTTGGGCTAATTAAACAATCTATGTCCTTTTAACTGTGTTTGTGGGAGGGGAGTTATTTGTTTGTTGGTTTTTGTGCTATGCATGTTCTTGCCCTTGTTTTTATTACATATTTTGTGTTCTCATTTGGTGCATAGCCCTGTGATCTTCAGGGCGGTATTCAAATTCAATCCATCATCATCAACAACAATTCCCATAATCCTTGACCACTGGCCATGTTGGCTAGGAAAGATGGGAGTTGTAGTCCAAGAACACCTAAGGGCCCAAGGTTGAGAAAACCTGCTCTAAGATGGATCACTGGCATGTGGTCCAAAATGACAAGCTTTATTTACATCATTGGCATTCTCCCGTTCTTCTGTGAAGGCCCAGATGGCACACATAAGGTGTTCATAGGCAGCTCAGCTATCCATGTACTGACCAGCCTTAGACTTGCTTTTGGGGAAGTTTCCTCCAGGACCACAGCCCTGAGACCAGGTACAGAATAAGCAGCAGGGGGTTAAAACTATCCTAATTGATTGCACTGATCAGGATTTTTCTTTTTTAATAAGGAACGGGCTGCATTCCACTTGCAGAATGACTTCTGCTCAGCCAATGGAACTTACAGGCCTTCTCCCTGCATGCCCACCCTCCAAATATTCTCTGGGTCCACCCATCCCACCCCCAAACAAATTTGGAAGGGGGTGCAGGGGGGTGCAAGAAGAGGAGACGGAGCAAAATTTGTTTGCATGAGTGGAAGTTGTTCCACGAGTGCAAAGACTTTGTTGGATGCAGTCCCACTGGCTCTTACTGAGACACAACCACCAACCCTTTAGGGAAACAAAATGTTGCCAGTTCCATGATTCCCTGAAATACATGCCAACTTCTCCAATCAAAATGATGGACACATGGGAAAAAGTGCCACCGAAGCAAACCACCGCTGTTGTCAAATAGACACAAAGACACTCCCCACCCCCAAAAAAGTTCAGATGTGAAACCTGGAAAACATCGGATTAGGACATTTAAACGATCTCAAACAAAGCATGAAGCAAAACACAGTGACATGTCTTAGAAGACCTGCTATCCCGCTACAGCTGCCTCTGTGTTAGTGAAATGGCTTTCAAGGTGTCAGGAGGAAGCCAATGAGATGCTATGGATTGGCATATTAACGAGGCTGCCATTAATATGTGCAGGACGATTTGCGTTCCATACTGTCATGAACCTCATTGTTCCGATTACGACTTTTTTGAGGGCGGGGGAGGAGGTGGGGGGAAGAGAGGAAAATAGGGTAGGGGGATAGATTACGTGAGACGAGAAAGTGAGAGGGGAAATAATAATATGACAGATTAATTTGTCATGCAGAGGACCGGGGAATGGTTGCAATATTAACAGAGCAAAGACCACATTAAGCGTCAACGTACCCATCATTGAAAGCACCGTCATGTCGGGAGGAGGTGAGAATGTCCATCTCAATGAGGTTGTCCTGCAAATTCTCTAGGAATGTCTGCTTTGCTATGTTTCTACATACATATGGAAACATGAATGAAGCCAAGTGAGACATGCATCTATGAAGTGTGACCTCATAAACCCACAAATGGTTATAAGTGCAGCTGTGCATGGGATTAGAATGATGGGCCACTCATTGATATGTATAGCATGTTACAACATATACATATATAGCATTTGTGAATGTTCACTTCCATATATACACACATCTACTCTATGTATGCGCACACACAAGAATATATACGTGTGTGTATAGCCACAAATATCTTAACGTTTGCTGAATGTTCGCATTCACGTCTCAAGGCCAGCGAACCGACACGAACTTTGGGAACGTGTGAAAATTCATTTTGTCGGTGAATGCCAACCATCACAACCGGGTGATAGGAACACTCAGCCGCGTTATCCTCTTTTGAGTTTTCAGACATTCGCAGAATTCATCTGGGATTGCCAACAGTCACAGGTAAATGGCGACATTCATAAGATTTCAGACATCCAATGCAATTGGTAGTGATATCTACACACACATATACACACAGATCTGTGAGCACAAAACATTGTTTGGTGCCTATGTTTGCATTTCACGGCTTTGCTGCCAACGCAGCTGTCCAAACCCATCGCGCATGAATCTATCTAATCCACTGGACGTCTTAATTTCGCGCAGCAAGCATCCCTAGTAATGAGTCTGGCTCTGTGGGTGCTCCGGCAAGAAGACAGACTACGCCAGTCAGTCAATAATCTTTCTAGAGAAACCCTATTCTTGCCGATCCACAGATAAGAATTCAATCAGACGGAATCTCATTCTCTTTCTTCTTTTGGGTTACATTTCACGTTGCCGCTGCAAGGAGAATTGTTAACGTCTAAGACAAGCGCCCGCCCCCCCCCCCCGCCAAATATCCTTACCTTATATTGCTGGAACGCATAGTTCAAGAAACATTTGAGAGTTACAATTCTGTGTCTGGTTTTTCACTCCGAATGTATACAGCCCAAGACACATCAGCACCAATTCATTTTATCCAGGAAAACAGGCAGACAACATAATTATGCCCTGTACACATCCCCTGAATAAGCACCCTTGAACTCACGTCAACCTCTGGTTTGCTTAAAATTCAAAAGCTGAATCAGACACTGGAGCCAATTGAAAACAAGTCAACAAAGGTCTCTCCCGGCGAGGTCAGGAGCTCTTGAGTCAACCCTTATTTCATCCAAGAATAAGCGACCATGTAAACAGGGTGATCATACCTTGATATGCAAATGAGGCTGAAGCGGAGATTCCTGACAGCAGTGGTTTACTCTGAATGCCCTAACATTAGAGGACAGCCTTCCTATATTGAAATAAGCGGCCTGGGTGGCTAGGGAAACCCAGCCAGATGGGCAGGGTATAAATAATAAATTATTATTGTTATTATATGAAAGTTTCTGTGATGCTACTGGACTTTCAACCTTGTAGGGTCTTCTTTTCTGGCTTTACCAAAACCTACTGGCTTGGATTCACATCTTAAAAAGCAGAGACATCACCTTGCCAACAAAGGTCCGTATAGTTACGGACCTAGTATAGTTAAAGCCATGGTTTTCCCAGTAGTGATGTATGGAAGTGAGAGCTGGACCATCAAGAAGGCTGATCGCCTTCTTGATCGCCAAAGAATGGATGCTTTTGAATTCTGGTGCTGGAGGAGACTCTTGAGAGTCCCATGGACTGCAAGAAGATCAAATGCATCCATTCTTAAGGAAATCAGGCCTGAGTGCCTGGAAGGACAGATCCTGAAGATGAGGCTCCAATACTTTGGCCACCTCATGAGAAGAGAAGACTCCCTGGAAAAGACCCTGATGTTGGGAAAGATGGAGGGCACAAGGAGAAGGGGACAACAGAGGACGAGATGGTTGGATAGTGTTCTCGAAGCTACCAGCATGAGTTTGACCGAACTGCGGGAGGCAGTGGAAGACAGGAGGGCCTGGCGTGCTCTGGTCCATGGGGTCACAAAGAGTCGGACACAACTAAACGACTAAACAACAAATAAATTCAATAAATAAAATAAATTCCTGGGGCTGATGGGAAGGCCACAGGTGCCCCATCCCTTTCACAGAGCATTGCGTTTTCAGGTGTTATGCAGTGAGGGTGGGAACCAAACTTGATTTGCTGCCTTGCATATTGTGGGACCCCAGGCCCCATCACCCCTGGCTACTGGCCATGGGGGCAGGAAGTGATGGCATTAGGGAGTCTAGCAACATCTGAAGAGTCTCAGGTTCCCCACTTTTGCTCTATAAAGTGCTCTCAATTTTTTTTTTTTTTGGGGGGGGAATCCCACTTTCCCTTGGCAGAGGTGAGGGGCAATGGTTTCTTTCCATTTCCCCCACTTTTGCCGCCAGCCTTTGCTGGGAAGGCGAGTCTTTGGCCGCTTCCTGATCCCGAGAAGAGAAACACAATTCACATTTATAGCTTTGAGGTGTAGAGGATCGAGCTGCGTGAGTCAAAACGCCAGCTCGGAAACCGTTAAGAACCAAGCCCGGCGTATTCAGAAGTTGTATGTCAAGAAGAAGGCAGTAAAAAAAAAGAGTGTTTTTGATGGATGCACCATCAAGAAGGGTAGCAGCGAGGATATAAATATGAATTTATCAGTAGTTAAAAGCCTGTGTGTAAAAATGGGTTTCTACAATGGAACTGTACGTTTCAGCGGGAGATTGCCAATATAACGCTAGGCAGGATGTTGGGTTGTATAATGTTTAATGCAAGCATCAATAACAGAATAGAAGGGGCTTAGCGGAGGAGGGAGACAGGAGGCAGCCCTCTGAGTCGAGATGAAGGGGGGGGGGGAATCAAATAGGAAGGAGAGAAGAAAGCTGCAAAGAACGATGGCTTTATTTCTGAAACTCGGACATGTTCCTAAGTCTTTTTGGGGGTGATATTCTTTGTATTCATGCCTTTTAAAAAGCCTTGAGGGAGCAAGCAGCTAGACTTCATAAGGAACAATGCTGAAACAGGAACCCAACTCAGCTCGCTCCCGTCTTCCACGTAACATGGAAGAACGGTGTGATGTCATTACTCAGAATGTAGGAAGCGCCTGGCTGTTCAAGCCAATGGCCCACCTAGTTCAGAATTTTTGTCTCATGGTGGCCAACCTGGGAAGTCCGCAAGCAGGAACCGGGTGCCATAGTAGCACCCTCCCCACTTGCGATTGTCCACAACTGATAGATAGATCTCTGAACATGGCCATTGCGGCTAGCAGCTATGATGATGATGATGATGATGATAATAATAATAATAATAATAATAATAATAATAATAATAATTTATTATTTATACCCCGCCCATCTGGTTGGGTTTCCCCAGCTACTCTGGGCGGCTTCCAACAGAACACTAAAATACAATACCCTATTAAACATTAAAAGCTTCCCTAAACAGGGCTGCCTTATGATCAGCCTTATCTTCCACGAATCTGTCTAATCTTTCAAATCCCCCCAAGTTGGTGGCCATCATTGCTGCTTGTGGGAGTGGCCTTAACTCTGCGATGTGTGTATTTTCTTCCCCTGCCTTGTATCTTCCAACATTCGGTTTCACTGGATTTTCCCGTGTTCCGGTAATGAGAGGGAGAGAAACCCTTTGTCAACTTTATTCGCGCCTCACAAAATGTTATACACCTCCATCAAGTCCCCTCATGCTATAAGATATAGCTGAGAAGAAGGGGAAATGGGACACAAGGCAACTGAACACTGCAGGCCACCCCAAAGTCCTGCCCCATCTCTGTCTCCTTCCTACTGCACATGTGGTTCAAGTTTGAAAAGTGTTGCATGTGTGCCTTTGAGCAAAGGTAAGAACACTCTACAGGAGGGAGGGTCTTAAGTCGCCTTCCCTGTTCCTGAGAGGCATCCCACAGCTCAAATCCACAAAACAGTGCAGTTACTGAACACCTAGCGGCAGCTAGACTGATGAGCTGCTGCATTTTGCAACCCTCACCGTGTCTTCAGGCGAGTAAGATCACCTTTGAAGGTGACCCAGAAACTACAACTACAGTGGTACCTCTGGTAGCAAACGGGATCCGTTCTGGAGGCCCGTTCGCAACCTGAAAAGAGTGCAACCTGAAGCGCCGTATCTGCGCAGGTGTGTGGCGCGATTTGGTGCTTGTGCACATGCGCAAAGCATGATTTAGCGCTTCTATGCATGCGTGAGAGGCGAAACCCGGAAGTCACCCTTTCCGGTACTTCCGGGACGCAACCTGAAAAGACGTAACCTGAAATGTCAGTAACATGAGGTATGACTGTAATCCAGAATGCGGCAGCTAGACTGGTGACTGGGAGCGGCCGCTGAGACCACATAACACCGGTCTTGACAGACCTACATTGACTCCCAGCACATTTCTGAGCGCAATTCAAAGTGTTGGTGCTGACCTTTAAAGCCCTAAACAGCATCTGCCCAGTATACCTAAAATAGCGTCTCTACCCAGTGTGGTCTCTACCCAGAGAGCCAGTGTGGTGTAGTGGTTAAGAGCAGTGGACTCGTAATCTGGTGAACTGGGTTCGCTTCCCCGGTCTTCCACATGCAGCTGCTGGGTGACCATGGGCCTGAAATCTCTTCTCTGAAATCTCTCAGCCTCACTCACCTCACAGAGTGTTTGTTGTGGGGGAGGAAGGGAAAAGGAGATTGTTAGCCGCTTTGAGACTCCTTCGGGTAGTGATAAAGCGGGATATCAAATCCAAACTCTTCTACCCCCATCGTTCAGCCCGGACACTGAGATCCAGCTCTGAGGGCCTTCTGGCGGTTCCCTCACTGCGAGAAGTGAAGCTACAGGGAACTAGGCAGAGGGGCTTCTCGGTAGTGGCTCCTGCCCCATGGAATGCCCTCCCATCAGATGTCAAAGGAATAAACAACTACCTGACTTTTAGAAGACATCTGAAGGCAGCCCTCTTTAGGGAAGTTTTTTAATGACTGATGTCTTAATGTATTTTTAATCTCCTGTTGGAAGCCGCCCAGAGTGACCGGGAGACCCAGCCAGATGGGCGGGGTATAAGCAATTATTATATATGCACGTTGTGACAGAGACTGATAATCCAAGAAATGTGAAAAGCCTGACAGTAGTTTGATCAGGCAGCAGTTTCAGCACCACGGACAGTTCCAAGGAGACAATTTGCTTCAAGGAAAGGCTGGAACTAATTTCCTGCTGAATCGATCCAAGTTCCCTGGCATCTCCAGTTGAGAAGATCAGGCAGCATAAGAACGTAAGAGCATTCTGCCTGTGAGGAGCCTGAAAGTAGGACTGAGTAGAAAATGCACTGCCACCTGCTATTCCCAGCAACTAGTATTCAAAGCCAAACTCCAACAATGGAGGCAGAAGACAGCCAATGTGGTTAGTAGTCATGTCTAGCCATCTCCCCACATGCATTGATCTAATCCTCTTTTAAAGGCATCCAAGCTGATGGCCACCACTGCTTCTTGTGGCAGAGAGTTCCACAGTTTACCTATCAGCTTCACGAAGAAGCAATTTCTTTTGTCTGTCTCGAATCTTCCAGCACTCAGCTCCATTTGGTATAGATGGGTTTTTTAGTGTTCTAGCATAAGAAAGGCCCCAGACTAAGATCTTGGAAAGCTACTGTCGGTCAGAGCAGACAATACTGGATTAGATGGACAAATAGCCTGATCTGATAGATGGCAGTATTGCAATGCTCAGTGGCAAAAATGGGGAGGGGGTGGGCAGGAAAGAAGTCAGAAACCCTTAAGTCAACACGCCAGGGCCCCAAATTAGATCCAATTAGACGTGCCCATAGACTCTGGGTACATTTGCAGCAGTTTCTGACAACCTGTGGTTGACAACAGTTTTAAAAGTGATGGGAGTTTCTCCGGAGCAATAAAGACTCACCTGTAACATGCAATTATCCAAAGACAGAAGGCAAGGAAAGAGATGTGGCGAAGGAACTCGGGGAAGTGGAGGGAGAAACTAATGGGGAAGGATGCTAATTGATTGATGTGGTGCTTTGTATGGTTCCAGACTTGCCGGAGCAATATTTTAGGCAGCGGAAAATGCATCCGATGACATCTCCCCCATTATGTCTTAACAAGATCAAGTTCTCCTGTGCGGTAGACTACAATTATACTCGCTGCGATCGGCGCAGCTAGGAGGCTAAATCTTTTCAATATATTGACTGATTCCAGTTTCTTAAATAGGATATTGATTTATTTCGCTTCGGGGGGACGAAGCTATACAAAAGAACGCATGCACACGTAAGCCCATTTTGAATTTATGTTTCTCATTCCCATTTTAAATGGGGGAAATAGCCTTACAAGCTACGGTTAATGCCGATGATATTTCCAAACTGTGGAAGACTGCGAGGCAATTTCCCCTTTCTCTTCGTCCAAGTGAAAATGCGTCAGGAATAAGCTATGAAGATACTACTAACACTAAAAAAAAAAGGAAACAAAAGCTAAACTAAGTCCCCACTGAAAGTAAGGAAGAGCCATATCTTAGTGGCAGACGATGTGCTCTGCATGAAAAAGTCCCATGAAAGACCTACATTGGCTCCCAGTACGTTTCTGAGCACAATTCAAAGTGTTGGTGCTGACCTTGAAAGCCCCTAAACGGCCTCGGCCCAGTAGACCTAAAGGAGTGTCTCCATACCCATTGCTCAGCCCAGACACTGAGGTCCAGCTCCGAGGGCCTTCTGGCAGTTCCCTCACTGTGAGAAGTGAGGTTGCAGGGAACCAGGCAGAGGACCTTCTTGGTGATGGCACCCGCCCTGTGGAATGCCCTCCCACCAGATATCAAGGAAACAAACAACTACCTGACTTTTAGAAGACACCTGAAGGCAGCCCTGTTTAGGGAAGTTTTTAATGTTTGATGTTTTATCATGTTTTTAATATTCTGTTGGAAGCTGCCCAGAGTGGATGGAGTATAAATATATTATTATTATTATTATTATTATTATTATTATTAATAATAATAATTTATTACAGTCATACTTCGTGTTATGTTTGCTTCATGATACATTCTTCCCTGTTGCGTCCTGCGGCGACCCGGAAGTACTGGAAACGGTTACTTCCAGGTTTCGCTGCTCACGCATGCGCAGACACGCAAAATGACATCATGTGCATGCGCAGAAGCAGCGAATCGCAGCCCGTGGATGCACAGATGCGCAGCTGCGGGTTGCATTCTGCTCATGTTGTGAACGGGCCTCCGGAACGGATCCCGTTCGCAACCAGAGGTACCACTGTATTATTATCCTGGAGAAGCTGGAAAATTGCTGCCAATCCAAACAAACAATGCTGCACTATTCTATTGACTGATTCCAAACAGTTATACTCTGCTCCAGTGCTATTTTTCTAGAAAAAAGAAGTGTTGGAACTCACTACGAATGCTTGATGGCATGAAATGACCACTGCGTTAGCGAAGCTTCCCAGGACACCTTCCTGCAGAGCAGAGGAGCGACTCGGCACTCAGTAGGGCAAGCCAAACAAAAATGAAGACAATCCGTGCTCAGTGAGAAGATGGGAGGGAGCAGGCAGATCGCTCTGCCTACCCACCCCCTTCTCTCAACAAGAGGGACAGCAGCAGATGGGGGAAATGTTTGCATTCGGCACCCCGGCAAAAACGAAATTCTGCGCTAAGGAAAATGCAAATGTTATGCTCGGCAATGGAAATCCATCTGCAAATATTGATCTGTTTAGCATAAATTGTATTCATTGGCTCTGATTCACACCTGAGAGAGCCACTTCTGGCCCTGGGCTAAGCGGAAAAAAGGGTCCAACTTAGGGCAACGTCGATTCAAAAGTTCAGCTCCAGAAGGACAGAGAAACAGGCCTCATACTGTCAGAACAGCTGGAGGTGTCGCTATAAAATATATCCATGGATAGAGATAATGAACATACATGCACAATGCCCAAATCCCCATTCATTTCTCTGGCGCGTCACCAGGTGCCCTAGACCAGTGTTTCCCAACCTTGGATCTCTAGCTGTTTTTGGACTACAACTCCCATGATCCCTAGCTAGCAAGATCAATGGTCAGGGATGATGGGAATTGTAGTCTGAAAACAGCTGGAGACCAAAGGTTGGGAAACACTGCCCTAGACATAACTTCCAGCCTTTTCTCTACATTCATGAGGACTAGATGCCTGGCACAAACAGAGCATCTTACACCACTCCAGCCGAACAGGACTTACCTGGTCTCGAGGGGGATGTTACTGTTCAGCAGCCAGTTGTCCTGAGCGTGTGTGGACTCTTGCGTCCCAGCTTGCTGCTCTCCAGAAAGGGAGTGGTCCGTCGGAGCAGGGCTAGGATTGCTTCGCGGGGTAAAGTTCCCTCGATTGAGAGAGTTGATGGAGGCTGCGTGATGTTGGTTTGGCGTGTGAGCGTGGGAAAGTGGAGGCGGCGGGGTTCGGAGCCTGGAGTGGTTCTGAAGACTCGGCGGATGATCTACAGGGAAAACAAAAACACCCCACTGGTGAGTTTCGAGAACCACTTACTTTCGGACATCTCTATCCTACTTTTCTTCCATTGTGGTATCTAATGCATCAGGCACCTGGTTCTCTGGTGGTCCCCTACAGGTGAGGCAATACCTTTCCAGTCACTCCTTTTGGTAAAAGTGTATGCAAGCTCAATTTCATATTGTTGCATTTTTAAATAAAACACATGCATTCCCATTATCATCTTATACCCTATATTCCAGCAGTCAATAGTCCCCCAAGAGTTTTCTAGCTCCTCGAGGCAATTTGCCAGTTTAATTTCACAGTATTTGCACCCCAAACAACTTGGGATCTTTTTTAAAAAATTTTTTTTTACCGTATTGGCCCGAATATAAGCCACACCTTTTTTTTCCAAGTTCTGATCGTGAGAAGTTAAAGTGTGGCGTATATTCATGACCTTACACCACTGGCAAAGTGGCATGGCTCACCCCCCCCCCGGAGCAGGCTGGGAGTGCGGGGCAATGGCGCCTGTTCTATCCACAGCTCCCAAGCCACCCCCAAGCTGCCAAATTTTAAATATATGTCTTATTTGCAGGTGTGTCTTATATTCGGGCCAATACGGTATTTAAAGCTTTTTAGTTCAATTTATTAATTGTGCACAGGAATATCACTGTTTGGATTTGTGCATATCATCTACTTTGAAACGAATGTGTGCGTACAGAATAAGGAAAGGAGATTGATGGCCACAAATGAGATGCAGAAGTCTCCCAAGTCTTTGCACTCTCAAACTCACCCTTATTTTGGGTGGTTGGGGAGACAAAAAGACAGAAGGGAAGATTGCGCCAATTAAATTTGGAAAGAAGCAGTCAGGTTTCTTTTAGCTCGACCAAGCTAAAGCATCGTTTGGTTCTACTTGGCAATTTGACGCAGGTATAATAGTTGTGTTGCCTGCTACAACAGTCTATCTGCTTCCACTATGATATGCTTACAATATTCATAAACAAACCAAGTGTGATACAGACACTGTAAGTGTCTGCTGCTCTGTCTCATGCAAAGCAAGCTACCTCACTTCTGACATCGCCCCTGGCGCCCAGATATATATTGTCATAATCGTATTTCCTGCGAAGTTCCTCGTTTACTGGCTGATTCTTCCTACTAGCCGCAACCCAGGTTAGACTCTGCTTCTATAAAACTGCTAGGTCAATTCCTATTTTACATCCTCGTGATGCGGTTGCTATTACTGACAATGACTTTTGAATTAAGGAAGGCGGAAAGTGTCGCTTCTGTTCTCTGTTTACATAGTTTCTCCAATTTCTTCCCTAAATGCAAAGCAGCAAATTTCTCCAGCGCCTGCCAGTGTGATTTCCCCCCGCAGGGATTTATAAGGTACATTCCTTTCCAGATCGTCATTTACTATTCCACACATACCCCCTCATTCTGAGCCCTAGAGCTTTTCGACTATATTCATGCACACTTATGTCATGTTTCAGCATTGCAGTCGTAATATACCTTGACTGGGATTAAAAAAGGGATTTCTAAAGCTTTTCTCTTTTTTTCGCTCTTTTCAAGTTCTCAAATCGGAGCCCTTAACTAAACAACCTGTGAAATTTGAGTGCCGCAAAGCACCACAGGAAAGCAATGCTTTCGGAGAATACCTGTACCATGACACACCTTTTAGACTGACAAATTTATTACGGTGTATGTCTCTGCGGACCAAAGTCCAGGAAAGCTCTCTCGCAATAAATGTTCCAGTCTTTCATGTGTCTCAAGACTCCCTCTGTTGTTTCAGTTGCAAGACGCTAACACGGCTACCTCTCTGAAGATTACCACCTATATAAGGTTTGCATTTTTCCAAAAGAATGCATGAACTATTTTGCTGGATCAGACCGAGACTTGTCTAAATTCTGCATCCACAAAAGGCCGGCCAGATGGAAATGGGAAGCTCACAGCCAGGCTTGTAGGTAACAGCTGTCTTACAGGACTTCACCCAATGCATCCTATATAATGCCATTGAACATGGAAGTTTCATTTATGCATATTTTAATTGTTGATGTTTTTATTCTTAAATCGCTTCTAGATATCACATAGGCAGAAATTCGTAAATGGAGCTAAGTAAATGAAATTGTTACGCTCTAGTATGAAGACTCTCTCTGAACAGAGGTAACAGTGGTTAATTTAGAACTGCAGGAGCTCATCATGACAGTCCCCAAAGAGAGACAAAAAACACAGACGTTTTATGGACAGTGGTAAACAGCATAATGACCACTGTATTAGGTTCTGTGTGACTGCAATCCCATGTGTCTTTTCTTCAGAGTAAACTCAGTGGAACTTACTTTTGACTGCATAGATTCAAGTTGTAAAACACAGTTTCCCGCCCCCACAAAAGGAAATGCAACATTTAGCTTTTAATGAAACATGACTAGCCTTGCAAGGAAGTGCAAACTGCCAGCAAGAAGCAGTAACCCCATCAAAGATGGGGAAAGACGTACCTAGCCTCTGCCCAATTCTTTCCCTCATCTTCTGACTCCCTCCATGCTAATCTGTCACAAAGAAACTTGAAAGCCTGATTATCACCTCATTCGCTTGCCAGAGCAAGGAGACTCTTTCAGTTACCAAGCTGCAAGGAAAATCCTGTTCCTGCTTTGCACCACTGTATTCCCCCTGCATTACACCACTGTCTCTGAACATGAAGTTTCCGCTGAGCCATCAAAGCTAACACTTGTTGATAAAATATCCATCAGTTTGTCAAATTCTTCCTTAAAGTCACCTGAGCGAAGAAGCCCTTGCCAATTCCACAAGTTAATTTAGATTTCACAAAACGTGCTTTGCAAGAGCCAAATGGCGATTCCTGAAGTCACTATGAGTTAAGTTAGCAGTAATATTAGAAGAAGAATTTGGATTTGATCTCCTGCTTTATCACTACCCGAAGGAGTATCAAGAATCTCCTTTCCCTTCCTCCCCCACAACAAACACTCTGTGAGGTGAGTGGGGCTGAGAGACTTCAGAGAAGTGTGACTGGCCCAAGGTCACCCAGCAGCTGCATGTGGAGGAGCAGAGACGCAAACCCGGTTCACCAGATTACAAGTGCACTGCTCTTAACCACTACACCACACTGGCTCTATATTAGGTTCTTGTAACAACAGAGGTTGCTGGTTAAGATTGCAATGACAGCCTCCTTCGCACAAACACAGCGGAGTTGGCCTTACTACTTCACCTTCAGTGAAGTAGCTTAGTCCTCTCCTCTGTCTGAGCGTGTGGGTTGGAGAAGATCGAGACGCTTTAAAAATGCAAATCAGTGATATTACCTCAAACCCCTCCTGAGGAGGTAACTGAATAACTGATTAAAGAGCATAATTCTCTCTTGCACACACACACTTATCTTTTCCAATCCTGAGCAATGATTATAGCATAATGAAATACACATTTCTGCAGTAAGAAAATAACATTTGTGCTGCATTAGCTCTCCCGATGTTCCCCTCCGAAACGGCACTCTTCAGAGTTATATAGGAAATCAGATTAACAACCTACTTATGCCTCCATTAAAGTAATGAATCAACACGGGGAGGTTACTTTTTTATGTCAGCCAACTACTTCCCGTCCCTTATTTTTACAACTACAAATAATTACACAGAGCAGCTAGCACAACCTTTAAGGGCTCTTTCTGGAGAGGCTGAGTCTCCTGCGTATTTTCGACGGAGATTTCAAATCCGGGAAATATCACAGTTGCGGTGCATGGGGGAATGAAAATAGCACGCCCAAGTTTTCCCTCGCCCCCCCCTCCGAACATGCTGTGATATATGCTACACATACTCCCTGCGAGACATGCGGCCAGGAAAACAATAATTTATTTATTTGTATTCACAAGACGCCTGATAAAAAGCATTCTCGAGGTGTTGAATTAAAACTTACGCCTGAAAGTCAGTAGAAAAATAGCTCAACTGTGGAGCTGCAAACAGGTCATTACAAAGTTTCCCATAAGTGAGACTTTGGTTGCTTCCAAGAGACCTGTTTGCGGTGCATCCATCCTGGTTTGCAGAGAGATTAGGCAACGTTGGCTCTTCAAAGAGCACTCATTATGCTCTGTTTGTGGGGAGGTTAGCTGATCTTTCCTTGTCACTTTCCTCATTGCAAAAAGTCCTTTCGGGGAAGTGGTTTTCATGCACAACCATGTATAATGGTGCAACCCAAATTTGCCAGTACAGTTGTACTTTGGAAGTCGAACGGAATCTGTTCCGGAAGTCCGTTTGACTTCCAAAATGTTTGGAAACCAAAGTGTGGCTTCTGATTGGCTGCAGGAAGTTCCTGCAGCCAATCGGAAGCCACAGAAGCCCCATCAGACGTTTGGCTTCCAAAGAACGTCCACAAACCGGAACACTCACTTTGCGGCGTTTGGGAGTCAAAACGTCTGAGTACCAAGGCATTTGGGATCAAAGGTATGACTTGATTTGAATGATTTGAATCCCACCTGAAAATAGGGACACTCTAGAACAGAGCTTTCCAAACTGTGTGTCATGACACAGTTAGTGTGTCAGCTGCATTGTGTGGGTGTGTCACAGAAACACTCCCCACACTCCTCCGGGGCTGGATAGGGGCCAGTTCAACCTCTGGTTTGCTTGTAAAACTGAATTAAGGTAAAGGGACCCCTGACCATTAGGTCCAGTCATGACCGACTCTGGGGTTGCGGCGCTCATCCCGCTTTACTGGCCGAGGGAGCCGGCGTACAGCTTCCAGGTCATGTGGCCAGCATGATTAAGCCGCTTCTGGCGAACCAGAGCAATGCACGGAAATGCTGTTTACCTTCCCGCTGGAACGGTACCTATTGATCTACTTGCACTTTGACATGCTTTCGAACTGCTAGGTGGGCAGGAGCCAGGACCGAACAACAGGAGCTCACCCCGTCGCAGGAATTCGAACCGCCAACCTTCTGATCGGCAAGTCCTAGGTTCTGTGGTTTAACCCACAGCACCACCTGCGTCCCAATTACCGTGTCGCAAAAGGATGCATGTCTAAAAAATGTGTCGCCAACATGAAAAGTTTAGAAAGCTCTGCTCTAGAAAGTGCCTTTTTTCCGAGAATGGGCTAGATGGCAAACACTGTGGGTCACTTGTTGGGAGAAAGAAAAGGAAACAGCTGCATTGGCCATTGTAGAAACAAATGACTTGCTGCACAGCATTGAAGCATTCCTCACTTGCCCCAGCCCCACTCTGACCCCGCAACTTCTGTGCTTTGCTTTTGGATCGGATTCTGCACAGGAACAGCTGGAGGCGAAGTCAGGAGAGGGCGGGCATTCTAACCTAGTGTTTTGGGGTGGCATTAGCTGTCCTTTTGTTCCTCTGTTCATCATTCGCCATCAATTCTTTTTACCCTTTAGAGAGAGAGAAGGAAAGAAAAGGCAAGGGGGAACTTTTCAGCCCATACAAGTTGGAACAAAGCCATTTTTGTTCAAAGCTCTCCAAACGGCAACATAAACTAGGGACAATTTCTGTCCGGCGGCTGCAGCTTTGACACCCAGCCTGTCAAAATAATTTATAGCTTGCTCTCTCCTGCCCCAGCCACTGTTTCTTCACAAAGACCCACTGATTCCCCCCCCCCGCCCCTCCCAGGCTGGGAAACCATGGGTGCACTTAAGTGTAAAATTTCTTTGCACAGGTGGAAAACCTTCTCTGCTTTGGCTACTCATGTTTTGGAAGCGGTGGTTGCTGTGACCTTTTAGCTTCTTGAAGGCATTCCCTGAATCGGCCTTCAGGCAAGTGTGTGTGTGGGAAATGCACACCCAGAGCAGCACATTGAGGCCATTAAAACAGAGACAGACACACAGTCCTTGCTTTTAGGCCTTACAGTCTAAAAAGACATGACAGAAAAGGAAAAAGGGTGTGGGAGGGAGGAGGGGGAAAATCAAACTTGTGTGTAAGTTCTTAGTTACCTAAAAGGTAAAGGTAAAGGATCCCTGGATGGTTAAGTTCAGTCATAGGTGACTATGGGGTTGCAGTGCTCATCTCGCTTTCAGGCCGAGGGAGCCAGCGTTTGTCCACAGACAGCTTTCTGGGTCATATGGCCAGCAGGACTAAACTGCTTCTGGTGCACAGAGGACCGTGATGAGTGTCAGAGGGCACGGAAACACTGTTTATCTTCCCACTGCAGCGGTACCTATTTGTCTACTTGCACTGGTGAGCTTTCAAATTGATAGGTTGGCAGGAGCTGGGACAGAGCAACAGGAGGTCACCCTGTCATGGGGATTCAAACCACCGACGTTCTGATCAGAGGCGTAGGAAGGTCAGGTGGTACTCGGTGTGGAAAATTTTTTGTCATACACCCCCACCTTGATTTTTTATAGGAAGGCCCCAATCCTGCAGAGTCCTACTGGTCACAGGGCCTGGCTCCTGCACGCACTCCTGACAACTGGACACAGTATTTCGGGTGTAGTCAGACCAAGGCTGAATAGAGCGGACTATGACTTCCCTCGATTGGGAGACTAGACTTCTGCTGATGCAGCCTAGAACAGCATTAGATTTTTTTTTTAATTAAAAATTGAAATTTTTAACCATTTCAGGCTGGGGTCTCTCCTGCGCCTGAAACACCAGAGATTTGACTTCAGACTTTCATCATGCAAGAGAGATACTCTGCGAGGCACCAGGCAGCGTTGAGATTCTTACATTGAAGCGGGTTGGACTAGATGAGCCTTTAGGGTCCCTTCCAACTTTCCAGTTCTATGATTTTAAGATTCTATGGCCCCACTAGAATCCTCTGCTGCAGGAGAGCCCTGTATCCCTATGAATCTCAAAGAAATGTAATGAAATAAAAAAAATTTAAAGCCCAAATATGTAAGCATCTTCCTTCCCTGCCACCCTGCCAACCCTCAGAAAAACTGGTGATGTTCCTTTCCTACCTGCTCCTGGTACCAAATGGTACCGCACAAAGGGGGAAAAGTGACAAGAAATTGGTATAATTCCACAGCAGGGCATAAAGATATATTATCTGTAACTCAAGGTGCACATTTCCATTTCTCCCTCTCTCTTTCTCTCTTTACAGAGAGAGCGAAAACCGTGTTCTGAAGCGGTCTCCTTCATAAAAGCCTATAAATTAAACAATAGAGCGAATAACTGACTGGAAGGTTTTATTGGCCCTAATGTAATACACGCAATTCAGCCGGCTTTTGGGGGGGGGGGGGGAGAGACGGGCTCAAAATTTCATTTCAAAAGGAAAAGGGTACAACAACATAATAAAAATGAATTAAATTAATAAGGATTGGAATCCGGCACACCTTGGGAAGCCTGCGTTTCAAGGCGAGGGCGGAATTGTTGCTGACAGAACCCAAATTAGTTTTACGCCGGCTTTAACCCACAGAGGTTCTAAATAACTTCAGACGTCAGCCATAACACCAGGCTGGCTTGGCCTGAGAATGCCATTGGATGAAGCTCTGGTGAGGGGAGAAAGGAAGCACAAGCGCCCCCATGCTCTGACGCATGCGCGGCTCCACTACGGTGGAAGCAGAACTTTTGACTTCGCCCTCTCTCGGGATTGCGGGAGGATTATAGCTCAGAGGCAGAGTGCAGAGGTTCAGTCCCTGACATTTCCATGTAGAGCTCAGAGAGGGGCCCTCAGCTCTTCCCAAAACCCTGGAGCAGGCATAGGAAAACTCCGGCCCTCCAAATGTTTTGGAACTACAATTCCCACAATCCCTAGCTAACAGGACCAGTGGTCAGGGTTGATTAGAATAGAATAAAACTTATTATTTATACCCTGCCCATCTGGCTGGGTTTCCCCAGCCACTCTGGGCAGCTTCCAACAAAGTATTAAAATACCAGTAAAGGGACCCCTGACCATTAAGTCCAGTCATGGCCGACTCTGGGGTTGCGGCGCTCACCTCGCTTTACTGGCCAAGGGAGCCGGCGTACAGCTTCCGGGTCATGTGGCCAGCAGGACTAAGCTGCTTCTGGAGAATCAGAGCAGCACACAGAAACGCTGTTTACCTTCCTGTTGGAGCGGTACCTATTTATCTACTTGCACTTTGACGTGCTTTCGAACTGCTAGGTTGGCAGGAGTATTAAAATACAGTGGTCTGTTTAACATTAAAAGCTTCCCTAAAGAGGGCTGCCTTCAGATGTTTTCTAAAAGTCTGGTAGTTGTTCTTCTCTTTGACATCTGGTGAGAGGGCTTACCACAGGGCGGGCACCACTACCGAGAAGGCCCTCCACCTGGTTCCCTGTAACCTCACTTCTCACAGGGAGGGAACCGCCAGAAGGCCCTTGGCACTGGACCTCAGTGTCTGGGTTGAATGATGGGGGTGGAGACACTCCTTCAGGTATACAGGACCACCCCTATCGTTCTGCCCGGACACTGAGGTCCAGCTCCGAGGGCCTTCTGGCGCTTCCCTCCCTGTGAGAAGTGAGGTTACAGGGAACCAGACAGAGGGCCTTTTCGGTGGTGGCGCCCGCCCTGTGGAACTCCCTGCCTTCAGATGTGAAGGAAATAAGCAGCTATCCTATTTTTAAAAGACATCTGAAGGCAGCCCTGTTCAGGGAAGCTTTTAATGTTTAGTAGGTTATTGTATTTTAATATTCCGTTGGAAGCCGCCCAGAGTGGCTGGGGAAACTGTGTGCTTGGGCCCAGGGTCTTTTGCCTCACCACCCCCACTACTGACTCCCTGTTGCTCCTCAGCTTCAAAAAATAAAAATAAAAAATGACCCCGGATTCATTGAAAAAAATCTGGTAACTATAGTTTATTGTATAATCACCCCACCCTTTAGGCAACTGGTTCCAGAAACACAGATGGAGAAGCCAATTCCAGGCATTGTGGCTTAATTGCTCCGCGTCTAGTAAAAGGACGATATAGGTATTTCAACTCTTTTGTGGAGTGACATTTTCAGAATAATCTGTTCTATAGCCACAGGAGCACTGACCTTTCAGGAGAAGCAAGAGATGTACTTTTCTATTATCTAGTGACTTTCACCCTACAATATCAAGCAGGCGGAGCCAGCCATGGTGAAGATGTTAGACGCAAAAGAGGCATCCATATCCATTGCCCGTTTGCTCAGAGGTGAGCCCTGTATATTTCAAGAATGGCCTGTTCCTTCCAAGGAAGCAGGGAGACGGTCACAGCAACAAGGTCGCTCTGAAGCAGAAAGTCTCTGAGAAGCGTCACGAGAGCTTTCCAATTGTCATCAGAAGGGAAGTGTCAACTGAAGGCAACAGAACTCGTCCCACTCACCTGTGCACATACCTGCACTCACCTCAGCTCGATGTACCTGTGCTTTGGGAAGTAAGAGAACTCTAGACTCCCAGGAAACCCATAAGCAGGAAGCCAGCCCCTCTTGGCAAACGTTGCAAGTGTTGTTCAGGGCTAGGTTGCCTCCAAACGTAAAGGATTCCTATAATCTTCCTGACCACAATACCTCAAGGACCGCCTCTTTTCCTATGAACCCACTCGGTCTCTGAGATCAACTTCTGAGGCCCTCCTTTGTGTGCCTTCTCCTCAAGAGGTCCAGAGGGTGGCAACACAAGAACGGGGCCTTCTCTGCACTGGCTCCCCATCTGTGGAATGCTCTCCCCAGGGAAGTTCACCTGGCGCCTTCATTATACACCTTTAAAGATAAAGGTAAAGGTAAATCTCGCTTTACTGGCCGAGGGAGCCAGCGTACAGCTTCCGGGTCATGTTGCCAGCATGACTAAGCCGCTTCTGGCGAACCAGAGCAGCGCACGCAAATGCCATTTACCTTCCTGCCAGAGCGGTACCTATTTATCTACTTGCACTTTGACGTGTTTTCGAACTGCTAGGTTGGCAGGAGCAGGGACCGAGCAATGGGAGCTCACCCTGTCACGGGGATTCGAACCGCCGACCTTCTGATTGGCAAATCCTAGGCTCTGTGGTTTAACCCACAGTGCCACCCCCTCCCATTATACACCTTTAGGTGCTGGGTAAAAACATTCCTTTTAAACCAGGCCTTTGGTTGATCTTATTGACATCTAACACCCTTTTAGAATGTGGCTTTTTTGGGGGTGGGGGTTATTGGGTTACTGCTTTTGGTTTGATTTTATATGTTGTGGTCTTGTTGTGATCCGCCCTGAGATTTCCGAGTAGAGGGTGGTGTATAAATTGAATAAATAATAAAGAATTATAATGACCAATAGGCACTGATAAACCTAGCCTAAGCTATCAATATTCTGATCCCTTACCCACTTACATAAAGGAACTTGCAGCTTCTCTTCTCCCCCTGCCAGCCCCCCAAAATCTTCTCCAGAGGGTCCCCCAACCTTCTAGAGCAGCCTTTCTCAACCTGTGGGTCCCCAGATGTTGTTGAACCACAACTCCCATCACCCCTAGCTAGCAAGGCCAGAGCTCAGGGATGATCGGAGTTGTAGTCCAACAACATCTGGGGACCCACAGGTTGAGAACCGCTGTTTTAGAGCATATCTTGAGGGTGCACCGAGGGGGACAGAGGAGGAAGGAGAGGCCCCATGCATGAGTGGATGATGGCCACTCACTATAGTGGATTTCAGCCAGATTACAGAGACTAACGAACAATAAAATTTAAATTCTTATAGCAAAACGCTCCCATGTTCCCTCTTCTGGCTGTACATATAGGACACATTAACCCCGCATGGCCTCAGGGACAGTCCCAGCATCGCTTAGCTTCAGCAAATGAAGTCCTTCTAAGCATTCATAGAATCACAGGATTGTAGGAGTTGCAAGGGACCCTGAGGGTCACCTAGTCCCACCCCCTCCAATGCAGGAATCTTTTTGCCCAACGTCGGATTCGAACCCACAACCCTAAGATAAAGAGTTTCGTGCTCTACAGACGGAGCTATCTCTGGTACCTTCCATCCACAAAGCTCTAAAACTGCCACCATCACTTTCATCAGAGCCAACTGACGAAGCCGAAACGTTTTGCCGTAGGAATTTTAAAATCCTGTTTCGTTAGCCGCTGCGGTAATTGTGGTTTTGGTGATTAAGTGCATCCTATCAGGATCTAGAACAAATTTGTCTGAAGTGCGCTCTCTGTCTCTCTCTCTCTCTCTCTCTCAATGCAATCAGTGTAGGGCAACTTTTATGAAACAAACAGTCTGGGATTCGGAGCTATTTAATCAAACGCAGTAGTCATAGGCTCATCTCCTGCTATAAAACGCTGCTTCTAATTTCTGCTGCCAACGTTGCCCCCACGAAGCAGTGGGGGGCAAGTTTAGCATTCTGAATGACTGCAAAGGAACAGCTGAAAAACATTGCAGCGCCTACATATCTTTGTACCTGGCAACCCGAGGATATTAAAGAACTCTAGAATTGGAAACAATATCCAAGAGGGATTACACCTCTGAGTACACATCATAAACCTGCTACATTTTTTTCCCCTTAAGTGCAAAGTAAACTTTTCATTAGATTTCTTATTTTCGTTTTCCTGCAGAAAGAAAATTAAAAATTTCTGCTGCCTACACGGCCCTGCGCATTCAGGGTTTTTTTTTTTTCCCTTTTAAAATAATATTATGTTCGCCAGGCAGCGAAGCCTTACGATATATTTATTCCTCCATATAAAAATGCTTAAGGTGCAATCAATCCTTACTCCTGAGTAACTCTCACTGAACTTGACACGGCTTATTTCTGCAAAGAATTGCAGCATCACTCTCATGCATGTTTACATTACTATCGTCTTCCGGTAACTGGCAGCGCAGATCTAATCTGCTCTACCTAGGAGGAAGCTCCAGTGAGTTCATTGTGGCCTCCTCCAAAATAAGCAAGGTTAGCAGTGCAGCCTAACTCCTTAATACACATCAGTCTGTGAGGCATTGAAACACACATCAATGGCTGTGTTCGAAATTCCCCAGATGCATTTTGCTACTGGCAAAGGTCCAATTGCGAGAGCCAGTGTGGTGTAGTGGTTAAGAGCGGTGGACTAGTAATCTGGGGGACCGGGTTCGCGTCTCCGCTCCTCCACATGCAGCTGCTGGGTGACCTTGGGCCAGTCACACTTCTTTGAAGTCTCTCAGCCCCACTCACCTCACAGAGTGTTTGTTGTGGGGGAGGAAGGGAAAGGAGATTGTTGGCTGCTTTGAGACTCCTTTGGGTAGTGATAAAGCGGGATATCAAATCCAAACTCTTCTTCAATTGCAACTACTGTACGTGCAGATTTCTGGGTGACAGTTTGGCAACCGCAGTTTAAAAGCCTCTGCCTCAGTCCGCAGTTCAGAGTTCCTGAACTTTTCAAGTTGGTGACACACCTTTTGAACACGCATCGTTTCGTGACAAGGGAATTCAGTTTTGCATCGTTTCGCGACACAGTAAGTCAGTTTTACTAGCAAACCACAGATTAGACCAATGCCTTTCCAGCCCCAGGACGACTGTGAGGAGGGTTCGTGCGACACACCTACACACCACAGCCAACACACTAACGCATGGGTAGGCAAACGAAGACCCGGGGCCAGATCTGGCCCAATTGCCTTTTAAATCCAGCCCGTGGACAGTCCAGTAATCAGCGTGTTTTTCCATGAGTAGAATGTGTCCTTTTATTTAAAATGCATCTCTGGGTTATTTGTGGGGCATAGGAATTTGTTCATTTTTTTATCTTTTTCAAAATGTAGTCAGGCCCCCCACAAGGTCTGAGAGACAGTGGACCAGCTCCATGCTGAAAAAGTTTGCTGACCCCTGCACTAATATGTTGCAACACACAGTTTGGAAAGCTCTGCCATAGTTAATGCTACAGTGGTACCTCTGGATGCAAACGGGATCCGTTCCGGAGCCCCGTTCGCATCCTGAAGCGAACGCAACCCACTTCTGAACATCCACGGGTCACAATTTGCTGCTTCGGCGCATGCACATGATGTCATTTTGAGCGTCTGCGCATGCGTGAGCGGCAAAACCCGGAAGTAACACGTTCCGTTGCTTCTTGGTCGTCATGGAGCGTAACCTGAAAACGCTCAACCTGAAGCATATTCAACCCGAGGTATGAATGTATTTCCATTTCCACTGTGTTTCTCCTCCTTGCAAATTTCTTGCCAGCAAATTGTTGCAAGAGTGAACTACAATCCAGCAATGTACTTGAGATCATATAATTGCAGCACTGGAAGATATCCCAAAGGTCATCTGCTGTGGCGACCGTAACCTAGGTTTAAGGTGCCATGGGGTGCCTAGCATATATATCTGAGTTTCTAACACTGGTCAGTGGTGAGCAGGGTCGCTGTAGGGATTAAAAGGGGGTGGGTTGAACAAGGAAGAGCGTACATCTCCCGTGTTGAGCGATTGCCAGTGATGTCACACCCATAACTTCTCCTATCTTGTGCGAAGCGGTTATGTAGCGGTACACACCTTCCATTGTACTGCTCTATCGCACTGAGCTGTCTTAATTTAATTGCATTAGAGTCTATTAGAATGCTTAAGAGATAAGGAAAAAATCCATAGCATCTCTGTCTCTCCCTCTCGCCTAAACAATCTGATTATAAAAGTGGCAAGGTAGTCAAAATACATTAGGCCAAACAAACATACACTGCAGATGGCCTTTCTCTCTCCCCCGCCCATTGTCCCTCTGCCATTGACTTACTCGGAGGGGGATGGTGGAGAATACTGCTAATTACACTGAGTTGCATTGATTCCATCACCACCCCAATCTCCCCCAAGAGGATGGGTTACTGTGTCCTCCCAGACTCTTAAATGTTTAAGGTTAGAATAAAACTGCCATCTGATAATGGTTGAAGAGTCACCTTTACGGAGAGGCGAAACTGTCAAGCTCAGCAGCGCCATTTTCCTCCTTCTTAGGCTCTGCTTTCCAAACAAGCTTCCAAATGGGACGGGAAGCACAACTCTCCTGCGCCAAAGGAAGCACAGAGGTGCAATTGGGTGAGAACCCAATGCACTCGGCTAGGAAGCACAGAAGGGGCAAAATGGCAGATGCATCTCCTTCTGAGCTTCTCCTCTAGCAAGAGTCAGCAGACCATCCCATTCCCATATGACACCGGTCTTGAAAGACCTACACTGGCTCCCAGTACATTTCCGAGCACAATTCAAAGTGTTGGTGCTGACCTTTAAAGCCCTAAACAGCCTCGGTCCAGTATACCTGAAGGAGCATCTCCACCTCCATCGTTCTGCCCAGACACTGAGGTCCAGCTCCGAGGGCCTTCTGGCGGTTCCCTCACTGCGAGAAGCCAAAGTTACAGGGAACCAGGCAGAGGGCCTTCTTGGTAGTGGCACCCGCCCTGTGGAACGCCCTCCCATCAGATATCAAAGAGAAAAACAACTACCAAACTTTTGGAAGACATCTGAAGGCAGCCCTGTTTAGGGAAGTTTTTAATGTTGAATAGGTTATTGTATTTTAGTGTTTTGTTGGAAGCTGCCCAGAGTGGCTGGAGAAACCCAGTCAGATGGGCGGGGTATAAATAATAATAATAATAATAATAATAATAATAATAATAATAATAATTTTCTGCGTACACCTGGGGAAATCAAAGGACAGTTCCACCCACTGGAGCCAGAGGCAGGAAGAGACACCGCAACTGGGATAACTTAATTTTCAGCCCCCACCCAGCTGCCTCTCGCAGTCGCAGAAACGGTCTTATGCTACGTCAGACTATTTGCTCATATGTTCCAGTGCCACCTTCTTTGAATGGTTTCAGCTCTTTGGGTTCTCCGGCAGAGTATTCTACATACTTCCTGATCCCTTTGCAAAACAGAAATGCTGGAGGCTGACCCATCAGAAGAACTTAAAGAAGCAAAGTCACTTGAGCCAGGGACAGTCCACATATATACAAGAAACTCCAGCGGGTGCAGAATGCCGCGGCGAGACTCCTTATGGGGTCCTCGCTGTGGGATCACATTCACCCGGTGCTATACCAGCTGCACTAGCTGCCAGTGGAGTACAGGATCAGGTTCAAGGTGCTGGTTTTAACCTTTAAAGCCCTAGAAAGCCTAGGACCCTCGTACCTACGGGATCGCCTCTCCTGGTATGTCCCACAGAGGACCTTCAAACAAAAACATCTTGGAGGTCCCAGACCACAGGGAGGTTAGGCTGGCCTCAACCAGAGCCAGGGCTTTTTCAGCTGTGTCTCCGATCTGGTGGAACACTCTGTCACAAGAGACTAGGGCCCTGTGGGACTTTCTGCAGGGCCTGCAAGACAGAGCTGTTCCACCAGGCCTTTGGCCAAGGCACAGTCTGACCCCCTCCTTTGGTAATTCTTCACAGAACTCTAGCCCAATGGTTGCCATTAATTTGATTTGAACTGATTTTATAATGAATTGATTTTAGAATGCTGTATTACTTTACTGTTGTTAGCCACCCTGAGCCCAGCTTCGGCTGGGGAGGGCGGGATATAAATAAAATTTTATTTATTATTATTATTATTATACATATTGGCCAATTCTGACCCCTTTTTCTTCATGGTGATGCCTCCTGATCAGGCTGCATAGGGGAAAAAAGCATTTTAGTTCTGGAAATTCATTCCGATTGTGCAGGTAAAATGTAACGGATAGGATTCTACAGGATGGGGTATTAGTGTGCGGAAACGGTCCAGATCCAAAGATCCCCAGATGGTGAAGATTTCAGGCACCATCCTGGGCATCTTGACTTGGTCTCAAGTAGTCAAAAGCCAGGTGCAAAATGCGCCTGGCGCCTGGCTAATTTCGAACTCAGCGGCTATGCTCCCCCTACGCAGCTGGGAGGCAACAATGCATCTGAGTATCAGTTGCTGAAAACTGCAATAAGAGAGAGTGCTCCTGCTCAGAGGTTTTCCACAGGCATCTGGGGGGGGGCACTGTTAAAAGAGGATGTTGGGTGACATGGGACATTGGACTGATCCAACAGGATCTCTTATTATAGCAACACCCTAGAGGTCCTGGGCCCTAAGGAAGTTAGATTAGCCTCAACCAGAGCCAGGGCCTTCTCAGCACTGGCTCCGGCCTGGTGGAATGCTCTGTCTCTTGAGACCAGGGCCCTGCAGGATCTGATTTCTTTCCGCAGGGCCTGTAAGAAAGAGTTGCTCCACCTGGCCTTTGGCTCAGAATCAGTTTGATTCCCTCCCCCTTTTTCTTTTTCATTTCTCCTCCTATGATGAGATTGCTCCCTAATTGTTTTAATACTGTATCTTAATCTTTTAAATTGTATTTTAATCAACTTGTTTTTATTATTGGTTGTTAGACGCCCTGAGCCCGGTCTTGGCTGGGGAGGGCGGGGTATAAATAAAAAATTATTATTATTATTATTATTATTATTATTATTATTATTCACTTATTGCAGAATTGGAGTGGGCAGCTCCAGGGCATCCAGGCAACAAACCTTCCAGGCTTACAGTGTCAGGTCAGAGCTAATGCTCATTGAAATATATTTGTTAAAAAGGCAGGCCACCAAGATGGAAATCAGATCAATAAAATAAGCGCCTAGTAACAGGGTTGGCGAGGAAGGAAACAGCCAAGAAGCATTTTGACAGCTCACGGCTGCCTTTGCAAGGTTTCGGATTTGTTAACTTTCCCAAATCCCAGGTGGGCTACGATTCCTGTTCTTTTCCTATCTTTCTATCATCCGCTGTCAGGACGCAGGCTAATTGTATGTTATTGCAGTAATTCTCGTTTGCAAGTGGTCTTTTATATACCGTGCTGTTTCTTTTTAAAAAAACACTTGTATTACATGGTGCGGTTGCTGACAATTTTGACCAGAGGAAATGTTAGGAAGAAGTAATTAACTCAACAGGAGGACGGATTCTGCTCTCCTGTAATATCCCCCCTTCCTTTGCTCATTCTCCACCCCTTTCCTCCCCTGCTTTATTTTGTGCCCTAAACCTGGAAACAAACTTTCCCCCATCAGTTTAATATGACCACTCTCCACTTGTCTCTTTCGAAAGACACATATTTTGTCTGCAAAGCTGCATCAATCTGCAGGGACCTTTTTGTAGCCAAGCTTGGGCTTTTAACGGGTACATGATAGGAACAGATGAATCTGTTCATATAGGTTTCTCTCCAGTTACCATCTTCACAGTCTTCAATTCAGTTCATCACAGTTCTGCACTGGTATAGGATTTATTTTTTTCTTAAGTCCTGACAAAGAATTGTCACCATTTTTTCCCTCACATGCATGTGTTCCCACGCAATTTTGCATTTGCTTCTGCCGGTTTTTAGGGTTGCCACATGTCTGAGTTTTCCTGGACACATCTGGGAATCACTGTCAAAATAGCATCCGGGCAGATTTTCACTTTTGGGAATATGGCAACCCTAGCAGTTCTACCATATTTTTCGCTCTATAAGACACACCAGACCACAAGACGCACCTAGTTTTTGGAGGAGGAAAAAAATATTCTGAATCTCAGAAGCCAGAACAGCAAGAGGGTTCGCTGTGCAGTGAAAGCAGCAATCCCTCTTGCTGTTCTGGCTTCTGGGATAGCTGTGCAGCCTGCCTTCGCTCCATAAGACGCACACACATTTTCCCTTACTTTTTAGGAGGGAAAAAGTGAGTCTTATAGAGCAAAAAATACGGTACTTTTTTCTCAGTTGGAGAATTGCATCACAAAATTCGGAGGAGAGCAATTCTCATATATTGTTTCGGGAAGTGCTAATTAGGTAGGTCCGCATGAAAATGCAAACTGACCCAAATTCCATTAAAAGCAGTAACATTCAACATAACAATAATCAACAATTATTAAAACAACATTTAAAGCTACTATGTCAGTAGAACAAGGAGAGCTCAACAGTCGCAGCTGGCCGTAACCAAGTCCATTTCTCCTCAAAATCTCATGGGGAAAGTGTATATTTAAATGGCACTGGAAGATCCACAATGAAGGTGCCATGCAAAACTCCTGAAGGAGGGAGTCCCATATACAGGTGACCCCAAAAGAAAAAGCCCTCTCTTGTGTCAACAATGACACAATGAAAAGAGCCTCTTCTGCATGTCTCAGTCTGTACCGGCTAATATAAAGGACTGCGGTCCTTCAAGTTTTGCTGTCCCAAACTGAGCAAGTCTTTATCAACCCCTTGAACTGGGTTTGGCAGGCTATAGGTTGGCTGTGCAGCAGAAATCAGTATATAATTCCAGATATCTAGAGGTCCCATTATGTCCAGATATCTAGAGGTCTCAGTAGCTGCAGCTCCCAGACAGTGTTAGAAACTTAGGTATATAAACTGGGTGCCAAATGGCTCCTTAAACCGGGGTTTCGCCAAAACGAAATATCTAGTTGCCATCCTGGGGCCAAGTTCTTCTTGGGAAGGTTCCGGAGCCTGTGCGCGCTCCCATTGCTAGATAGGCGCGTTCTCTTTCTGTTTGTCTCTCCCTCTTTCCTGCCACTCTCCCCCCCCCCGGCTTTGGTGAGCGAGACTTTCCAGAGAGGTGCTGCTGACCCCGTTGCCACACAGCAGCTGAATACAATACGCTTAGGTGGCTTCAGTGTCAGGCGCCTGGTACCCCCCAGAATTTGGTACCCAGGTACCCTGCACCCCTTGCACCCCCGGGTAAAGACGGCCCTGAGCGCAATGCTCAGTTGGGAGTTCAACACCCCCTGGAGAGCCACAGGTTCCCCATCTCTCCACAAAACCATGTTTTGGCATTACTTGTGAAAGTGGCCATTGTGCAAGCAAATCAGGGCAAACGCTCAACCCGCAACTCCTCTGAAGGAGAAATCTGTTAGAAAATGGGTGGCCAGCGCTCTGCTCCTGCTTACAGATTCAGCCTCGCAATGTCAGCCACCTGCTCCCACGTGGCTTAGAAATGTTCGGCGCTAAGAGTAACCATAGCAATTTCTCCACACAAATAAATTCCTCTTTCCAAAAGCTCCCCTCCTCTCTCTTTTTTTCCTTTCTTTCACCCCAGGCTGAGATGGGTAGATTTGAATATCAAGGAAGGGTGCAGACCCTCTCTGGGCACAAACACAAGCGACCGCACACATTAACTTGTAGAGTTATGTCTGCAAAGATTTGGGGTTGAAAGGGTTGTTTGCAAGTTCAGCCAGTCCCCTTCTAAACCACTCTGCAATCTCATCTCACCGTTTGTCAAGAGAGGAGGCTAAGAGGAGCGTTAATCCCAGCTAATTCTCTGGGGTCATGAAGGAAACATGAGGCTGGCTTGAATTTTTCTTTTCTTTTTTGGTAAGTGTGGGAGTGCTGGGATTCTGTAAGGTTCTTAATTAAAGAGGGGCATCGTTGCAGCAGCTGAAGGCTCAAAAAGCACATTCTAACAGCAAACTAGGTCTCTCTCACACACATACCAAAACAGGCCTTTGCAAAATGACCACAGTTGTGCCTCATCCAGAGTGGAAACCATAAAACAGGGTGCAAAGGAAGAGGAAATTAAGCAGGCACAAGATAAATAAGTGTTCTTCAAACTTGGCTCCCCATATGTGGTTTGACTACAACTCCCATCATCCACAACCATTGGCTAAAATGCGAGTCGTAGCCTGCAAAAATGTTTGCAGGCTAGTTAATAACAAATTCTACCAAGCATACTCATAGAATCATAGAGTTGGAAGAGACCACAAGGGCCATCGAGTCCAACCCCCTGCCAAGCAGGAAACACCATCAGAGCACTCCTGACATATGGTTGTCAAGCTTCTGCTTAAAGACCTCCAAAGAAGGAGACTCCATCACACTCCTTGGCAGCAAATTCCATTGTCGAACAGCTCTTACTGTCAGGTAGTTCTTCCTAATGTTTAGGTGGAATCTTCTTTCTTGTAGTTTGGAGCCATTGCTCTGTGTCCGCTTCTCTGGAGCAGCAGAAAACAACCTTTCTCCCTCCTCTATGTGACATCCTTTTATATATTTGAACATGGCTATCATATCACCCCTTAACCTCCTCTGATGGAGAAGAAAACAAAGGTGGGGAGTGGGTTTTCCTGCCTCCATGGTGAGTATACTGAGCAATGGCAAACCTCAACAGCATCTTAAAAAGCAGAGACATCACCTTGCCAACAAAGGTCCATATAGTTAAACTATGGTTTTCCCAGTAGTGATGTATGGAAGTGAGAGCTGGACCATAAAGAAGGCTGATCGCCAAAGAATGAATGCTTTTGAATTATGGTGCTGGAGGAGACTCTTGAGAGTCCCATGGACTGCAAGAAGATCAAACCTCTCCATTCTGAAGGAAATCAGCCCTGAGTGCTCACTGGAAAGACAGATCCTGAAGCTGAGGCTCCAGTACTTTGGCCACCTCATGAGAAGAGAAGACTCCCTGGAAAAGACCCTGATGTTGGGAAAGATGGAGGGCACAAGGAGAAGGGGACGACAGAGGACGAGATGGTTGGACAGCGTTCTCGAAGCTACCAGCATGAGTTTGTGGGAGGCCGTGGAAGACAGGAGTGCCTGGCATGCTCTGGACCCGCTGGGATGCCTGCCCCACCCCATGGTCCCGGCCCTGGGTGCACAGCAGCTAGCTGTGCCTCTGCCCCAGAGCCTCTTCAAATCTGCTCTGGAGGGTTGGGGGCAAACCCAGAAGGGATTTAGAGAGCAACTGCACAAGCAGAAATATTTGCACTGATGGGACAAGTTACTTGGTGCTACAATGGACGCATCACTTAAGATCCTTGATCTAGGGTCATGTTTTCTCCCCCCCCTTTATTATTATTATTATTATTATTATTAAAATAATCCAACATTAATACATACATATTACTAATATAGAAACAAACATACATTTCATACAGTCCTTAAAAATACTCCTACATACCCACACTCAATCCCACAGATAGAAGAAGAGTTTGGATTTGATATCCCGCCTTTCACTCCCCTTCAGGATCTCAAAGTGGCTCACAATCTCCTTTCCCTTCCCCCCCCCCCACAACAAACACTCTGTGAGGTGAGTGGGGCTGAGAGACTTCAGAGAAGTGTGACTGGCCCAAGGTCACCCAGCAGCTGCAGGTGGAGGAGCGGAGACGCGAACCCGGTTCCCCAGATTACGAGACTACCGCTCTTAACCACTACACCACACTGGCTCTACTTCCTTTTCCCACCACCAGCCCCTCACCCATTCATCCCACCCTTGTCTTAGACTTCCTATCTACTCAGTTGCAATTTCTTTCCACTTCTATTACTTTCTCTCACACACTTTTAAACCAACTTTCTACAACTCTTTCTGTCACACATTGTTATCCATCTTATTTCGTATTTCAGTATAACAGAACTTACTTATTCTAATAGGAGTTCTGATTTTTCAATATGCTTTTGCAAATATCCTTTAAACACCTTCCAGTCCCTGTCTAGCTTCTCTTTTGAGATCCTTCCGATTTCTCCCATTGTTTTGGATATATTGTAATACTCCAATAATTTGGCAAGCCTTTCTGTTTTTGTCGGTATTATGCCACATTTCCAATTTGTTGCAATCAATAGCCTTGCGGCAACTGTTGCATATAAATATGATGCCTTGTCCTCTTCCTTTAGACTTCCAGGCACTATTCCCAATAGAAAACCTTCTGATGTTTTCCTAAATGAATATCTGAACATTTTTTTCATTTCATTATATATTGTTTCCCAAAATTGTTTGATGTTTAAACAATTCCACCATATATGCATCATAGAACCTTTTTCTGTGCTGCCCCGGGTTCCGGAGCAGCTAGAGTCCCCTCAAATCTGCTCTGGGGGGTTGGTGGCAAACCCAGAAGGGATTTAGAGTGCAGCTGACATCACCTTGCCAACAAAGGTCCGTATAGTAAAAGCTATGGTTTTCCCAGTAGTGATGTATGGAAGTGAGAGCTGGACCATCAAGAAGGCTGATCACCGAAAAATTGATGCTTTTGAATTCTGGTGCTGGAGGAGACTCTTGAGAGTCCCATGGACTGCCAGAAGATCAAACCGATCCATTCTTAAGAAAATCAGCCCTGAGTGCTCACTGGAAGGACAGATCCTGAAGATGAGGCTCCAATACTTTGGCCACCTCATGAGAAGAGAAGACTCCCTGGAAAAGACCCTGATGTTGGGAAAGATGGAGGGCACAAGGAGAAGGGGACAACAGAGGACGAGATGGCTGGACAGTGTTCTCAAAGCTACGAACATGAGTTTGACCAAACTGCAGGAGGCAGTGGAAGACAGGAGTGCCTGGCGTGCTCTGGTCCATGGGGTCACGAAGAGTTGGACATGACTAAACGACTAAACAACAACAACAAACACAAGCAGATATATTTGCACTGATGAGATGAATTACTTGGTGCTACAATGGACGCAACACTTAAGATCCTTGATCTAGGGTCATGTTTTCATTGCGGTGACAAATGTCTGCCTGGGCTGTACCACTTCAGACTCTGCATGTGTGAAGAATGGGGTGGGATATGGGGCTCCCATCCAAGGCACCCAAACCAAACACTCCCCAGAAATGCAAAAAACTATTATCAGGGAGAAGGGTTCTAGCCAGAACTTCCTTCCCACGGAGAACCTGTTTTCTTATCTATGGAGATGATGTATTTATTGCCAAGAAATCTCCACCTGCGCTCTGAACCGGCATGGCCCTGAAGCAGCAGCGAGAGAACCAGGGCCAGGTTTGTCCGTAAACACACGCCCGCCGTTTCCCCTCTTGTTTTGGGACCCACGGGGCCTGAAACCAATCCGGACCACCCCTGCAACGCTCCCCGGCAAAGCAAGCCATTCATCTTGGTTTTAAATTCAGCCCATCACTTGGAGTAGGGATCGGACAAAGAAACAGCAATCAAGCGATTTCCATGCAAGGCAGGTAATTACGGAATCTGTTAAATTACAGTGATTAGACGCCGCTCCAGAGGAGCACAAAGAACATTCCAAGCAACTTTTTGGAGGGGGGGAAGAGTTTTAATTAAAACAGCTGCACGCCTCTTGCAATTGATTTGATCCATTCCGTCCCGTCCTCCCACCTCATTCCTTGCAATCCACCACCTTCTTTTAATATTTTTTTTAAATAAAAAATTACAAAAAGCAAGCAGGTTAACAAGAGACAAAAGGCAGAGGAGGGAGTGTAAGTGGATCAAGGAGAGCCTTGGGAAATCCTCGCACAATAGGTCTGAATATGGCATTAAATGGTTCATTTGGTGGAAAGTGATTAAACGGGAGAGATTTGCCTTTCTTATGGAAATGGGAGCCTCTGTGCTGTTGGACCTATGCTAATGACCTGAAACACACACAGAGAAAAAGAAGGGCAGTGTTCAAATGCTATATAATACACTACTTTGCCATGGGGGCTCCCGGAGGTCATTTGCATGAATACAGTCACGCAAAAAAGGGTTCAAACGCGTCAATAGATTCGGGGAGAAGGATGGCTTGGGCAGGAATCATTCGCGCCGGAGTCAAAAGTTCACGGCACAGAAAATCGGTATCTGGTAGGTGCATTGGTCCAAAACCAACAATGCGGATTTTGCCTCCCTTTTTCTTTTTGCCGCGATAGTGCGGAAACAAAAGAGGGGTTTCTCTCTCTATTATTTGCAGAAAAGCTATATTGCAAGGTTAATTTAAACTGGGGGATGGCGGGGGGGTGGGGGGAGCGAAGTTGCAACCACTTGGAGGAAGCGGACACGAGTGCTTAAAAATAAATAAATAAAAGCTCCAGCGCTTAAAACCATATAAATCCTCCAGAATCCCAATTTATGTTTCACAACATAAGCTAGTTAGGCTCCTGGTTATTACGCTCACATCACAATAGCGGAATCTTTTTTGGATTTATTTTTTTTCCATGGGGCTCTTTTGTCTTTTTCCCTCCCCCTGATATAAATGGTGCCAGTAGGGTTATCCCATTGGATTACGAAAAGGAAGGGACCCGACTAGTGAGAAACATCAGTTGGAGAGGTTTCAAGGGGGTGATCTTCAGCTTCCTGTGCGGCGCTGCAAATTCCGCTTCCTAATTCTCGAGATTTGGTGGATGGCTGCTGTTTAAGCCTTCAACACCTTCGCATCCTAAACTAACACTTGGCTTGTGTGTTCCTGTTAAGAAGAAAAAGAAAAACCCCACAGGAGTGGGAAGGGAAGCAGGAAATGTTTCAAGTCTAATTGCTGCGAATTTCAAGAACCAGATTAGGCTTACAGAAGTTAAAAGGTTTGTTTGTTTGTTTGTTTGTTTGTTTGTTTGTTTGTTTGTTTGTTTTGGAGGGAAGGATGTCACTGGTATGACTGAAACTGGCATACAGTCATACCTCATGTTACGTCCGCTTCATGTTACGTTCTTTCAGGTTACGTCCCGCAGTGACCCAGAAGTACCAGAAAGGGTTACTTCGGGTTTCGCCGCTCACACATGCACAAAAGCGCAAAATGACGTCACGTGCATGCGCAGAAGCGGCAAATCACAACCCGCGTGTGTGCAGATGCGCCGCTGCGGGTTGCGCTCTTTTCATATTGCGAACAGGCCTCCGGAACGGATCCTGTTTGCAACCAGAGGTACCACTGTATTTTCATTCAGCCTAGGGCAGCCTCGCCCCAGCTGCCATCAAGCATTGCTGCCTCTTACCAAGAGCAAGAACGACAAAAAGTGCAAGGCGGGGGCAGAAAAAGAGCCAATCTGGCCCTCCGGCCACTGTGCCTGCACTCAGATCCTGCCCCTCCAAGAGGCAGGGGGAAGCAGCTGGCTTGGGTGGCTGAAGCCCCCACAAGGTGCCATCCACGCGATCACTGTGCCCGCCCCGCCAACTATGCTAGAGAAGAGCCACCGGCATTGGCACCGACTTCTGGCAAGATCATGCGATGCGCGTAAGTTCACGTGAAGTTTTGTCGAGATCACAAATTACACAATCGAGTTTCCTGCATTTGGGGAAATCACGGGGGTCAGCACGCCTGCAGAGTGATGGATGAGCCTGGCTTGCTCAGTCAGTTAGAGTGTGGTTGTGATGGCCTGGGGCTCGGGATCGGACTCGGATTCGGAACCAGAGGAGTCTCAGTCTGCAACGCATACTTTGCCGGTGACCCAAGATGGCATCATCTGAACCAAGTCTGGGGCCTGATCCTGAAGAGTCCCAGTCTGCACAGGTTCCCCTGCAACAAACACCAACTGGGCCAAGTCAGGGACCTGAGCCTGCCCTGCCTCCAGATGCAGGGATGACCTCGTTGTCTTCAGCTGGGCCATCACTTACAGCTGCTCCACTACCTGTTGGGTCAGGGGGGGCTGAGGTGGCCCCTGGGTCTAGTAACCCACCAACGTCTCCCGAGCTGCAGAGACCAAGGTCTGAGAGAAGGAGAGACCTGAGTACTCGCAGGAGGAGTGCTCACCTCTGGGCAAAACAGGGAGGTGAGTCGCTGGGGGATTAGGAACGGCCATTACCCCGACAGAGATAAAAGGCTGTCGGACCCCGCCCCAGGTTGCGGGAGCAACATTGCTATATGCCAGACACTGCTGGAGATCCTGTACCTGTCCTTTCCTCATGTCCTGTCTTGACCCTGTTGGACTGACTCCCAGTGGAACCTATGGATTCTGGACCGGACCTGGACCGCAGTTCTCAGATTACCCCTGGGCCCAGCTCAGTGGTGCTAATAATGGCAAGGATGCAGGTTTGATCCCCGTATGGGACAGCTGCATGTTCCTGCATTGCAGAGAACTGGACTAGCGTATCTGCCAGATCCCTTCCGATTCTATAGTTTCATCTCGCTGGAAATTGGCACCTATGCTGGCACCACTTCTCCAGCGGTGATGTGGGCAGCAGGGGAGACTTCTGGTTTCACCTCTAGCACCACCCTGAGCTCCTCATGCCTCAGTAAGCCAGGCACACAACCAGAGAGTGAAATTCACCAGGTGCATTTTGCACCTGGCTATCGGCCACTTGCCACCAAGATGCCCAGGTGCCAGGATATTGCCTGATGTCTTTCCCATCTGGAGGAACATGCCTGGGGATCCTGGGACCTTGACTGTTTTCACACACTAGCAACACATCTTGTAGAATTCTATCTGTTATATTTCATCTGCACAATCGGAATGCATTTCAGTAACCAGAAACCTGTATTGAAAATTATGACGTTCGAGATGTCTGTCCCACAAATAGCAACTAGACCAGGGGTCAGCAAACATTTTCAGCAAGTGGCCGGTCCACTGTCCCTCAGACCTTGTGGGGGGCCGGAGTATTTTTTTTTTTGGGGGGGGGGAATAAACGAATTCCTATGCCCCACAAATAACCCAGAGATGCATTTTAAATAAAAGCACACATTCTACTCCTGTAAAAACACGCTGATTTCCGGACTATCTACGGACTGGATTTAGAAGGCGATTGGGCCG
Source organism: Podarcis cretensis (assembly GCF_951804945.1). Lineage (NCBI taxonomy): Eukaryota > Metazoa > Chordata > Lepidosauria > Squamata > Lacertidae > Podarcis > Podarcis cretensis. The sequence goes on from NC_137173.1 coordinate 10,801,672, forward strand.
GATCCGGCCCCCGGGCCTTAGGTTGCCTACCCATGAACTAGACGTTCCATTTTGGTGACTGTATCTGTAACTTTCAAGGAGACTGTAACTTTTAAGGAGACATTTGTCACCTAGCTGAGTTTCTGACACGGCACACACAACACCGGTTTGCCTGCTACTCCCTGACAAACACTGTTTATGTGAAGGGCACGCCATATTGGGGAAGACTGGTCTAACAGGTGATATTCCAGCCTGGGAATATTCCAGTTCTGGGAAGGGAGCAGCTAATGGGCAGAAACGTCGGAGATCAACTGGGCTCTTTCTCATTACTAACTTTTTGGAGATTGGCTGGGGGAAGAGCCAAAATGCAACGAACTTGGGACTGGACCAGTCTTCTAAAAAAAATGGTAAGAGCCCTTCTCCCACGGCTGGCAAATACACCCAGAAATGTGACAGGGGTGTGAGTGTCTGGAGGCGGTTGGAGGATGGATGGTGGCTAACAGATTGAGATTGAATCCTGACAAGACAGAAGTACTGTTTTTGGGGGACAGGAGGCGGGCAGGTGTGGAGGATTCCCTGGTCCTGAATGGGGTAACTGTGCCCCTGAAGGACCAGGTGCGCAGCCTGGGAGTCATTTTGGACTCACAGCTGTCCATGGAGGCACAGGTCAAATCCATGTCCAGGGCAGCTGTCTACCAGCTCCATCTGGTACACAGGCTGAGACCCTATCTGCCTGCGGACTGCCTCGGCAGAGTGGTGCATGCTCTGGTTATCTCCTGCTTGGACTACTACAATGCGCTCTATGTGGGGCTACCTTTGAAGGTGACCCAGAAACTACAACTAATCCAGAACGCGGCAGCCAGACTGGTGACTGGGAACGGCTGCCAAGACCATATAACACCAGTCTTGAAAGACCTACATTGGCTCCCAGTACGTTTCCGAGCACAATTCAAAGTGTTGGTGCTGCCCTTTAAAGCCCTAAACGGCCTCGGTCCAGTATATCTGAAGGAGCGTCTCCACCCCCATCGTTCTACCCGGACACTGAGGTCCAGCACCGAGGGCCTTCTGGCGGTTCCCTCATTGTGAGAAACCAAGTTACAGGGAACCAGGCAGAGGGCCTTCTTGGTAGTGGCACCCGCCCTGTGGAACGTCCTCCCACCAGATGTCAAAGAGAACAATAACTACCAGACTTTTAGAAGACATCCGAAGGCAGCCCTGTTTAGGGAAGTTTTTAATGTTTGATGTATCACAGTATTTTAATATTTTTTGGAAGCCACTCAGAGTGGCTGGGGAAGCCCAACCAGATGGGCAGGGTATAAATAATAGATTATTATTATTAACAATATGACACTACTAGACCGTACAAATTTGAAAAAAGGTTCCCCAATGCATTCTCTGTAGCAGTTTCCACATGATCGTGCATGGAAAATTCAACAATATGGGCACATGCCAAATAGGAGTCTTTGTAGCCTGAGGAAGAGAGAAACCTAATGACCCAATTTGCAAGCCATAATCGAAATCGGGAGCAGGTCTCTGCGAGCAACACTTCTTTGAGTTGGCTGCATTGCTGAGGCAGAGAGGAGGGTTTAAACTAGGACTGCTGACCTATTAAAGGACTTTTAACTGTTTCCCTTTCACAGAGTGATCAATGAATCAGATCAATTGCCTTTAAAATATGACTGCATGTCACCAAATCTTCAGTACAGTATGGCTTGTAAGTCATTGCTACCACACATCCTTGGAAGGAACGGCCCTATTTAACAATTCCCTTTCCAGTACCTGTGACAGAAATACCTCAGAAACAATGCAAGGACGTATCCCAAACTCTCACTCCACTGACTGAAATGCAATTTCACCAGTTAATCAACTAAAGTTTAAGTGGATTTACAGTGGTGCCTCGCAAGACGAAATTAATTCGTTCCGCGAGTTTTTTCGTCTTGCGATTTTTTCGTCTTGCGAAGCATGGACTTTGGAAAAGCTTCAAAAATCACCAAAGTCTTCAAAAACCTCAAAAAAGGCTACCACACCGCGTGCTATGAGTTGCTCCTCGAAGTGAATGCACGGTTTTAAGAAAAAGGAAACAAACTTGCAAGACAAAGGAAACAAACTTGCAAGACGTTTTCATCTTGCGAAGCAAGCCCATAGGGAAATCCGTCTTGCGAAGCAACTCAAAAAACGAAAAACTATTTCGTTTTGCGAGCTTTTCGTCTTACGAGGCATTCGTCTTGCGAGGTACCACTGTATCTCCCAGATAAATTGTTTCGGATCAGAACTATGTTACCACTTTTTTAAAAAAAACAGCCTCACAGTGAATGGAGGGTTGCCAGTTGAAAATGTAATTAATAAGCCAGTGTGGTAGTTTCGATGTTTTTAGCTTTGTTTGCTAAATACAAATACAATAAACATGCTAAACTAGATCACTCTTGCATTCTTTTTCTGCTTTTCAGCTGGGGCCTGTTACTGCGCCATGGCCTGATCCGCAATAGCTGTACTACCCTGCACAAATGCTTTAAAAATAGAGAAATAAAGAGAAATGGACCCCCAACTGCAAGCTTGTGTAAAGGAGAGCCTGGGGTCTCAATGACTAGCAGAAGACTACAGTCACGCCTTGGTTTTTAAACAGCTTAGTTCTCGAAGGTTTTGGCTCCCAAATGCCGCAAACTTGGAAGTGAGTGTTCTGGTTTGCGAACTATTTTTGGAAGCCAAACGTCCAGCGGAGCTTCCGAGGCTTTCAATTGGCTGCAGGAGCTTCTAAACCTCTGCTGCCTTGTGGGACATCTTCAGGAGAAGAAAAGGCTCAGGAGTTAACAAATTGAGAGCGGAGTCCCTAAGGGGGTGGGATGACTCCTTGCAGCAACTCCTGCAGCCAAGCTGGTACCCCAGAGAGGTAACTTTAGTGCTGTTAACGCAGCAGAAACAACGCAGGACGCAGCAGTAACGAGTTGCCGGTCTCTGAAGCCACAGCAGGTGCTGTGATTCTCCAGTGGTCTGACTTCACCCCTAGAGGTGCACTCCATTGCTTCGAAAGAAAGACTGATGCCAAGAAAAAAGTGGTGGATTTATTCCAGACCAGAGGTCATCAAACTAAGGCCCGCGAGCCGGATACGTCCCACCGAGCTCGTTAATCCAGCCCGCGAACCTTGCAGGCCCTGCTGCCTGCTCGGTCAGTCCCTGTGCTAAACAGGCGCAGCACAGAGGCCTTGCCGCATGGAGACTGACTTCTGTGACGCGGCACGGCACGACTTCTGATTGGCTGCAGGAAGCTCCTGCAGGAATCTCCTAAAGCCAATCAGAAGCCGTGGACACCTCTGGGCACCGCCCCTTCCTTCCTGCTGAGGCGGCCAAGTGGGAGGAAGAGACGGCAGCGCGGAGGCTGCCCAGGCCAGCAGCATCTGGGTGCTGGCCCTTCCCGCTGAGGCGGCCAAGCGGGAGGAAGCGGCTGAGGGGGAAGGAAGTGGCTGAGACATGAGTGGCATAGGCGCGGGGGGGGGGGGGCTTTCGGGAGGCGGGTGTTAAGTTGTGAGTGAACATATCAGACGACACAGCAATTCTTCAGACAGCTCTTGTTTATTCACAGGCCAGAACAGAACTGAACTGAAGGGTTCAGCCAACCTGCTTATATAGAGCTCAACTACAAAGCAACAGTAACAACTTCCTGTAACTATCCAATCACTGAACGTCACTTTCAATTCCTTATTTGCATATGTGGACCTGAGTGAAAACTATCCGCAGTATCCCCCTGCTGGCCCAGGGTGAGAACTTCAGTACATAACAGGGGGTGCTTTCGGGAGGCAGGGGGTCCGGCCCCCAAAAAGGTCTGAAGTACAGTGGACCGGCCCCCTCCTGAAAAAGTTTGCTGACCCCTGTTCCAGACTGTCCACACATTATCCCATTTTATCTTTGTTCTGGGGTGCTTTTCCCACGCTGCTGCTCTACCGCCACTCTTGCGGAATAAAAGAGGAATGGATTTCTCGAAGGCAGCACACCGGTGTGAAGTTTCATTTGCGTCAATTCAAGCAACTGCCGAAGGGTTTTACGGAGCAAGTCAGAAGCTGCCGAAGGTGCCTGTGTTTTGCCTTCTGTGTGGATTTGCTAAGGGCCAGCCAAGGCTGATAATTAAGAGGCTTGTTTGAATAGGAAGCCTTGTTTCTTTTCTTTTTTGCTTTTAATAACACACACTGCATTTCCCCTCATACCCATTTATGAAAAAACCATTTGTTCGTGGTATTAGCAACGCTAATGCCAGCCTGTCATTCCGTCACTTCTCCGCCCTCTCATCCTATGCCAAGCCCTTCCAAACGCTACGCACATCTGGCTCAGAGGCTGGATTTCCTTCGACAACAGGTGGCTAAGCTGGCGCTGGAATCGTGCTAAGGCTGCAGAGCGGCCCCAGACCCACTTCTGACAATTCCCTGACATGCAGCTCAGCTACACATAGCAGAGACAATTACACACTCCTTCCTAAGCAGCAGGGAAATAATTGTCCGCATCTATCTCATATTCTTTGCCCTATCCTGGAAATGGAATATGTCCCCCGCCTCCCCACACAAAATACTTGATGTTAGAGAAGACCCAGGGTTACCAATTGCTACCTGAAAGGGTCCAAAAGTCCGAAAGCAGATCTGTTTATTCTTTAAAACAGTGCTTGAAATTAGCCAGGCGCCAAGTGTAACCGAGTGAAGACGCCTGGGTGCCAGAATGGGGCTGCCTGATGCCTTCACCATCTGAGGATCATTGGATCTAGACTGTTTTCACACACTAATACAGTGGTACCTCAGGTTACATACGCTTCAGGTTACATACGCTTCAGGTTACAGACTCCGCTAACCCAGAAATAGTGCTTCAGGTTAAGAACTTTGCTTCAGGATGAGAACAGAAATCGGGCTCCAGCGGCAGGGCGGCAGCAGGAGGCTCCATTTACTAAAGTGGCGCTTCAGGTTAAGAACAGTTTCAGGTTAAGAACGGACCTCTGGAACAAATTAAGTACTTAACCCGAGGTACCACTGTACCCCATCCGGTAGATTTTCTATCTGTTATATTTCATCTGCACAATCGGAATGAATTTCTGGAACCAAATTGCTTTTTCTGTGCAACCTGAGCAGAAGCAGTCACCCTTAAGAAAAAGAGGTCGGAATAGGACTGTCCCTGGCGGCAGCTAGACTGGTGACTGGGAGCGGCCACCAAGACCACATAACACCGGTCTTGAAAGACCTACACTGGCTCCCAGTATGTTTCCGAGCAGAATTCAAAGTGTTGGTGCTGACCTCTAAAGCCCTAAACGGCCTCGGTCCAGCGACTCCACCCCCATCGTTCTGCTCAGACACTGAGATCCAGCTCTGAGGGCCTTCTGGCGGTTCCCTCCCTGCGAGAAGCCAAGTTACAAGGAACCAGGCAGAGGGCCTTCTCGGTAGTGGCGCCCACCCTGTGGAACGCCCTCCCATCAGATGTAAAAGAGAAGAACAACTACCAGACTTTTAGAAGACATCTGAAGGCAGCCCTGTTTAGGGAAGCTTTTAATGTTCAATAGGCTATTGTATATTATATTCTGTTGGAAGCCGCCCAAAGTGGCTGGGGAAACCCAGCCAGATGGGCGGGGTATAAATAATAAATTATTATTATTATTATTATTATTATTATTATTATTATTATTATTATTATTAGCTGCCCTTTCCTGTGCAGCCCCAAACCTTCCCAGGTGAGAAGGAAGACAGTGGAAAACTAGCACTGTTTGTATTGTGTATTATAGCACCATTTTACAAAAGTACAGGAGGACAGGCCCTGCCTCGAGGTATACGCCTTCTACATTTTGAGATAGGGAAGAAGGACAGAGGAATGGGAGCGAGATTGAGCCAGGGATAAGGAGGGAAGTGGCGCTCTGGCTTGCTCCCAGAATTTTGCACCACTGAAACCAAGGGATGCCAAAGCCAGCCTAAGTCGGAGAACAATGTTTGCTTCCTAGCTCTAAGATCATTACTCCATCCACTTGACTGAAAAGGCTTTCTTTCTTTTCAAAGGTTTTCCCCGCTGCAGAAGGAAGAAAGGGTTGCGTTTGCAGCCAAAGCCGGCGGGCAGAAGTTATCCTAGCCGCCAACTCGGGCAACTCCTTTGGCTCCTACCCCAGGATCTGCCGCGGACAGGAAAGGCCAAGCAAATCCAAAAGGCTCCCCCTGTTTCCAAATTGCCTACCTGCAATTTACTGCACGTTAATTCCACAGGAAGCGAATGAGGCCAAACCTAAGCTCCGAAATATATTAGGGGCACAGCTTGTTTCTGTGTTCTTGCATCTCCCCTCTGGTATCCAAAACCACCACCTCTCTCTCTCTCTCTCCCTTTTAAAAAACCAGCCATGGTAGTACATTTCACGTTCTCTTAACATGCCAGAAAGCTGGCTGGTCTTGAAAAGAGCATTCCACAATGACAGATTATTTTGTGCAAACTGGGTTGCTGTTGTGGGTTGGGTTCTCCCCCCCCCCTTGTGCTTTTCAAAATCCACAGGCTCTCATCTGCATTTCCTTTCCTCCAGAGTTTTCCCACCATTGTTGGCACAATCTCCCTGACATTACACGACTCTGAGTTTTTTTTCCACAGCTGTAAGAATTTCAGAGTGAGATCCTGCCTCTGTCTGGGCTGACAGGAGCTGTGCCACAGGGCCCCACATGGAGTTTGCCTTTCATGCGGTTTTTTTCTTAAGATCGGAGGCGCACTGGAGGGAGGGCGCATAATGCGAGGCATGCTGCAGCTCAAGGAAACTGCTTGCTTGTCACCCGGACCCAAACCCCCAGAATTCAACAAGGGGGAAGGAAAGGACTCCCTCTACCCCTTGAACAATACCAGAGGAAGAACTGGATTTTATTGGTGCAGAAGTTGGGCGAGGGGGTTATGTTTCCCTTGAAAAGCGCAGCAGATGTGCCAAACCAAAGAGGGGGAAAAGGCAGCTTGAGAAATGGTGCCCAAGCGTCAAGTTTCAACCTTCAGGTTATTATTTCTCTCTTTCTCTTGTTTCCGCCACTACTAGCCGCTCCATTAAAATTCCACCTTCGAAATCATAGTCAAAGCAAACGAACAAACTCTTATTGTTCGGCGTCAAAATCCACAGGAACCCATGGGGGACACGAATAATGCACCCCTGGAACTTGAGCTACGGGGACGGGAGAAAACCGCTCAGGCGGCGCGACGAGGAAATGCTTTTGGTGGGGGGAGGGGGAGAACAGATTAAACACACCACTAATCCATGTGTTGTGTTCCTACCGCACAGGTGTGTCCGGGGATTATCTTCCTGACAAGCACGGCGCTTGTGCCAGCTTTTAAACAAAAGTAAAACTACAAGAAAGAAAGAAAAAAGAGAGAAGGCTCCCCTCTTTTCTCTTGCAACTCTCCCCATCGATCAAAAATAAAAAGCCCTGCAGCTATTTTGATCAGGGAAAACGCTCGACAACACCTCCCGAGTCGGATTTTAGCATAGCGGCTGAGTGCAAACGCAGCCACTTCTGACGCACAACCGCTTAACTGAACTTACGAAGGGGGTTTGTCTCGCAGGGCCTGGCTGCTGCTAATATTTAAACGAAAAGCTGAAGGAAAGTTTTCAGGCAGGATGAAAACGAGAAGCGGCTCCAGAGGCCACCAATTATAAGCAAAAAGTGAATGTAAGTTTTGCTACGTTTGTAGACCTAGCGTAGGGTTAAGAAGACCAATATTCTGGTTTCATGGGCCCCCCTCCCCCCTTTACCGTGCCCACTCAAGAAGTCTTGTTCCCACATTACACTAAACAAAGGTATATGCCGTCCCCAGTGTTCATGTCAAAGTGTGCACATTTGTGGAGCTGTACATCTCAACTGTTGCATTATGAACAATCAGACGAGTGTACAGCTCAACTATCAGTTTAAAGAGATTGTGTACTCATTGAAATGTAAAGTGTGAGCACCTCTGAGTGTTTTCCCCACCTATTCCCTTTAAAAAAACACAAAAAACACCACACTGTTTACTTGGGATTACTGGGTTGTCTCTGAGCAAGTGCTGTAACCCTCCAATAGTTTGACTTCACCCCCAAAGGCACACTCCTCCAGTGTCTCCTGAGGCAGGCACATGCCAACAACAACAGTTACTTTCTGAACACACACTAGAGCTGTCTGTCTGTCTCTCTCTCATAAAGGTAAAGGTAAAGGTACCCCTGCCCGTACGGGCCAGTCTTGACAGACTCTGGGGTTGTGCGCCCATCTCACTTAAGAGGCCAGGGGCCAGCGCTGTCCGGAGACACTTCCGGGTCACGTGGCCAGCGTGACATTGCTGCTCTGGTGAGCCAGAGCCGCACACGGAAACGCCGTTTACCTTCCCGCTGGTAAGCGGTCCCTATTTATCTACTTGCACCCGGGGGTGTTTTCGAACTGCTAGGTTGGCAGGCGCTGGGACCGAGCAGCGGGAGCGCACCCCGCCGCGGGGATTCGAACCACCGACCTTTCGATCGGCAAGCCCTAGGCGCTGAGGCTTTTACCCACAGCGCCACCCGCGTCTCTCTCATACACACACATAAAGAGGGAGAGGGAAGGGGAGAGGGGGAGGGAGAGAGAGAGAGAGAGAGAGAGAGAGAGAGAGAGATGTTGTATGAGCAACTCTTTGGCTAAAGCGCATGGCAGATTCAGAGAAAGACAAGTGGGAAGTGACCAGCCCCTGACATAAGTGAAACGCAGATTGTGGCAAAATGGAATACAGTGGACGCTTGGATTGTGAATGTGATCCGTGTGGGATGCATGTTCGCAACCCGCAGCATTCACAACCCGTGTCTGCGCACACTGACAAGAAGTGTTTGTTCACACATGGACATAACTCCACTTTCTATTTAGTCATCCCTGCTTAACGTGTGGATGGCATTTCTCAGGTTGCTATAGCATCGTGTTACCTGCTGCAGAGTACTGCTCTGACGCGGGTGGCACTGTGGTCTAAACCACTGAGCCTCTTGGACTTGCTGATTGGAAAGTCGGTGGTTCGAATCCCCATGACGGGGTGAGCTTCTGTTGCCCTGTCCCTGCTCCTGCCAACCTAGCAGTTCGAAAGCACGCCAATGCAAGTAGATAAATAGGTACCGCCGTGGCAGGAAGGTAAACGGCATTTCAGTGCGCTCTGGTTTCCATCACGGTGTTCCGTTGCACCAGAAGCAGTTTAGTTCTGCTGGCCACATGAGCCAGAAAGCTGTCTGTGGACAAACGCCGGCTCCCTCGGCCTGAAAGCAAGATGAGTGCTGCAACCCCATAGTCACCTTTGACTGGACTTAACCATCCAGGGGTCCTTTACTTTTTTTACTAATTACAAAATGTTCTGGAGGGCACCAGGTTGGCAAAGGTTCTTTAGTCAGATACCATAGATTGTCCTTGTGTCAATAGGGGTGTGTGTGTGTGAATCTGAACTTATTCTATGGTTTATTACTGTAGATCATGGCATAAGTAAGAAGACTGGCATTACTAAACATGGTGACAAGTAGATAAATAGGTACCACTCCAGCGGGAAGGTAAACGGCATTTCCGTGCGCTGTTCTGGTTCGCCAGAAGCAGCTTAGTCATGCTGGCCACATGACCTGGAAGCTGTATACTGGCTCCCTCGGCCAATAAAGCGAGATGAGCGCCGCAACCCCAGAGTCGGCCACAACTGGACCTAATGGTCAGGGGTCCCTTTACCTTTAAGGCTAATTGCCTTCAGGAACTTGCCTGTACAGATTCTTGGTCGAAGCTCTAAGGTAACTATCCTATTGCCCATCCACACATGCAAACACCCTGACTTCCCATTACTTCATCTGCGGAGTCCTGCGTGATTTGTTGCTGTCAGGCGTTTCTGAATCAAGCGTACCCGGTGGCCAGAGAAACCTTTCATTTAGCCACACATGCAATGAATCCCAAAGTGACATTTCACTGTAATTCTTCCCCAGTTATTTGCTGTTACAAATGTGCCCTCTCTCCCTGAAGGCTGGGAATGAGATACAATCACAGGAAATGCAACATTAGCTTTCCGTGGCAGAATTTCACATGGCTTTATTGCCGCTCCATCATGGGGAGATGCATTGGTAAAGAAAAAAAAAGGAGCCGCGGAAGAATCAAGAGGGAAATATCAAGGTTTCCTCGCTGAGACTGAATCACAGCTTGGAAGGAATGAACAAACTCCTGGCCTTCTCAGATATCTTATTCGGGCAGAGAGCCACACACACACGGATAAACAATTGGACAGCAAAGCAACTAGGTCCATTAAAATTAACAGCATCGTTAAGGTTAACAACAGACTGACCCCAATTCACGTGGCAGGTGGCCGTCCATGAATTAGTAACCTCCTAACTAGACTTCTAACTAGACTCCTAACTAGACCAGTAGTGATGTACGGACGTGAGAGCTGGACCATAAAGAAGGCTGATCGCGGAAGAATTGATGCTTTTGAATTATGGTGCTGGAGGAGACTCTTGAGACTCCCACGGACTGCAAGAAGATCAAACCTATCCATTCTGAAGGAAATCAGCCCTGAGTGCTCACTGGAAGGACAGATCCTGCAGCTGAGGCTCCAATACTTTGGCCACCTCATGAGAAGATAAGACTCCCTGGAAAAGACCCTGATGTTGGGAAAGATGGAGGGCACAAGGAGAAGGGGACGACAGAGGACAAGATGGTTGGACAGTGCTCTCGAAGCTACCAGCATGAGTTTGACCAAACTGCGGGAGGCAGTGGAAGACAGGAGTGCCTGGCGTGCTCTGGTCCATGGGATCACGGAGAGTTGGACATGACTAAACGACTAAACAACAACAACAACAACAACAAACTAGACTGCTGGAAGGCACTCTACATAGGACTGCGCTTGAAGGCAATTTGGAAGCTCAAAAGGGTACAAAATGCAGCAGCCAGAGTACTGACCAGGATGGACTGGAAATAATCCATCACACCAGTTTAGAGGCCAGTTTAAAGGCAATTTTCTGAGAATCCTCCAGAAAAACAATCTCTCAAAGGACCTGTTGATGGCATTTTACCATTGTACTGTTGAGAGAGTATTAACGTATGGTATGTGTGTGGTTTGGGAGCTGCACGGTCAGGGGAAAAACAATGCTGTCCAGGGTTGTAAAGACTATGGAGAGAATAATTGGGTGCACTCTTCCCACCTTGGATCAAATCTGTGCTTCCAGGTGTCATAAGAAAGCGGCAGAGATAGCGCAGGATAGTGCGCACCCCGGAAATGATCTCTTTCAGCTTCTGCCTTCTGGAAGAAGGTACAGGGTTATAAAGACTAGGACTAGCCACCTGAGAAACAGTTTCTATCCAAATGCACTTTTGGTTTTAAATGCAATGTAAGGAGTCTCTGTGGGAGTATATTGTATTTAATTGTGGGGTATCAGAGTTTTTAGGGGGCTAACCAGGTTGGGATAGCTGGGATAGCAGGCTTGTTGGTTTTTGAATGTCCGATGTAGATTTTTTCAATTTCGTTGTTCTGTATGGGACAATGACAATAAAGATTATTGTGTTGTGTTGTGTTGTGTTGTGTTGTGTTGTGTGGTATGGTATGGTATGGTATGGTCTCATCAGTTTGCATGCCCAAATCAAGGGGCTGCTTTAAATTTAGCCTCAAGTCCTCATCTCTCAGGGAACACATAAAAACGCTACATACAGCGTGTATTTTTAACCACCCAGTAAAACATTCTCTTTTCTGATGGCTTTTCGGGACGCAAGACATCGTAGGATGTGGGGAGATGTTTTATATTGGATTTGATCGCTGCTGCTTGTCTGAATTTACGAGCTTTGTTTATTCCATATGGCTCCAAGTTCTTTAAACGGAGAAGTGAGTAATACATTTTGCAAATGAATAGATGAAACAAAAGCAGTTTGGTACCGGATTGCTTTCCGAAAGCATCCTCCCACATCCCCTTTGCTACTTCTACCCAAATTCCAGCTTTGACCCACACTGCATCAGCCCAAGCCTGTGGGCTGTTCAATTTCCCATTAGCTACTGACTGCTTGGAGAGCATTGATTTCGTGGCAGTGAGCTCTGCGCACGAACCATTCCAGGTCCCTTGGCTCTTAATTTATTCTGGGTACTCTGGGCACCTCTCCGAGGTAGCTGCTGTGCTAATGAGCCGCGTGTTGCCCCTCTTGGCTTCTCTGAACTGCATCCCCCGTTCTCCGGTTCTCAGCTTGCAAGACGAGGGATTGAAATTCTGCTGCGGTAGAATGATTCAGTGCGCCGGGGACAATGCTACGGAGCCAGAGAGAGAGATGTGGAAGTGGCGTATTCAAATCAAAGCCGCCAAGAAGCCCACAGATGTCTCGCACATCACAGCAACGTTCGCATGAAGAAAAGCAGCGCTAAGAATGATGTCATTTTAACAACAGGCCCTCAGATCAGAGGTCACTAATGTGACAACTATGAGCATGTCTCACTTCTACTTTAAATTAAGCACAGTAGCCTGTCTTTCTCTACTTTACACCACCTTGCCAACAAAGGTCCGTATAGTAAAAGCTATGGTTTTCCCAGTAGTGATGTATGGAAGCGAGAGCTGGACCATAAAGAAGGCTGATCGCCGAAGAATGGATGCTTTTGAATTATGGTGCTGGAAGAGGCTCTTGAGAGTCCCATGGACTGCAAGAAGAACAAACTGATCCATTCTGAAGGAAATCAGCCTTGAGTGCCCGCTGGAAGGACAGATCCTGAAGCTGAGACTCCAGTACTTTGGCCACCTCATGAGAAGAGAAGACTCCCTGGAAAAGACCCTGATGCTGGGAAAGATGGAGGGCACAAGGAGAAGGGGACGACAGAGGACGAGATGGTTGGACAGTGTTCTCGAAGCTACTAACATGAATCTGACCAAACTGGCAGTGGAAGACAGGAGTGCCTGGCGTGCTCTGGTCCATGGGGTCACGAAGAGTCAGACACGACTAAACGACTTAGCAACAACAACAGCCTGTCTTTCTTACTGATGTTTGAATCTACCCGTCTCAAGAGACAATGGAGTGTGCCACCGGAGGTGAAGTCAAACCACTGCATTGGCAGCAGCAAAGTGGCCTCTCCTGGCTGCATCCTGCGCAGTGTGTCTGGCGGTCCTGAGCTGCCCAGATGACAAGACACACACACATCCCAGCGCCTTGAGGATGATGATTAATTCAATTTGTATACCACCCTTTATCCGTAGGTCTCAGACAATTCACAACATAAAACTACAATATAAAATACACAAAACACATAATAAAAATACAGTGGTACCTAGGTTTTCGAGGGTCTTGGAAGCCAAATGTTTCAGTTTTCGAACGCCGAAAACCCGGAAGTAATTGCTTCCGTTTTCGAACGCGCCTCGGAAGTCGAATGGCTTCTGCTGAGGTTTTTTCTCTCTTCAATTTTCTCAATTGAAATTGCAGACCACCCTTTGTGCCTTGGTTTTTGAATGTTTTGGAAGCCGAACGGTCTTCCGGAATGGATTACGTTCGAAAACCGAGGTACCACTGTATATATTTGTGGTCCAAAGGAAATCAGAGCAATATGTTGGGCACCAGCTTGGCTGCAGGAGTTGCTGGAAGAAGGAGTACAAGATGCCATCCAACCATCTTTTTTTTTTAATACATTTTTTTTTATCATATCATTTCCAACAATCATTTAACATAACTTCTTATCTTATACAATAATTTAAGACTTCCGCCAACAACTTCTGAAGATTTCCCGTTCTTTATCACTTGTTCTGCATTTCTTAATTTCTCTATTACTTTTAATTATCCTTAACTAATAATAATAATAATAATAATAATTTATTATTTGTAGCCCACTCATCTGGCTGGGTTTTCCCAGCCACTCTGGGCGGCTTCCAACAAAGACTAAAAATACACAAAGATGTAATAATTCTCATCAAATCTTTCTTGCAATATTTCAAATTGTCCTCCCTACAGAACTTCTTGCAGTCCTACTAGCGCAATCTGTTCATTACAATTGCTTTTCAAATAGTTCAAATATTTACTCCCACACCTTCCAACCATCTTAGGGACTCCTACAATCCAGGGACTCTGGATTTGTGTAGGGTCGACTCCTTGGCCTTTTCTTATCCCAAAGATGTCCTGCAAGGCAGAGGAGGTTTCGGGTCAGAGATTTCTTTCCTTCTCCTAGATGGACTTCCTTCCCGGGCTGATGAGCCCCATCTTCCCCTCACTTCCCTCTTCAGAACGTGCAGAAACAGTCTTCTTGACCATTGGACCCAATACTGGTCTCATCCACTCAGTCTGCCACAGCCTGTTTTCGCATGGGGGTGGGGGAGAAGTCCCTCTCCCAGTGAATCTTTACTCCCGTCATCCCTGACAAATGAACTGTGCTGAATGGGGCTGGGAGGAGCTGGGAGGAGCTGGAGTCGAGCTGAGGCAGTATGGTTAGTTGGGGCGGGGTGTGCAGGTGGGAGGGTGTTAAGTTGTGGGTGAACATATCAGACAACACAGCGATTCTTCAAACAGCTCTTGTTTAGTCAGAGGCCAGAACAGAACTGAACTGAAGAGCTCAGTCAGCCTCCTTATATAGAGCTCCAGAACAACGTAACTGTAGCAACTTTCTAAAACTATCCAATCACTGAACATCACTTCCGATCCTTCATCTGCATACAAACTATCCAATCACTGAACGTCACTTTCAATCCTTCATTTGCATAACTATCTACAGTATCCCCCTGCTGGCCCAGGGTGACAACTTCAGTACATATCAGAGGGAGAACAGTGTTCTGAAGCTAGCTGACTTGCTTTAAGAAAATATAGTTACAATTAACCGAAGATAACAGAGGAAGCTTCAGTTAACCTACAACGGAAGCACAGGAGGCTGAAACTTGTTCCCGTCACACTAAACTGTGGTCCAGCATTATGCCCAAAGAAAGTCATTGCGCAGTGTCTGCCCCTAACACAGTTTGAACCTGATACGTTATTAATGGCTATGCATTTTAAACCCAGCTCAGGGTTATAATATGACGAGACGCAGGGATGATCTAAGCAGACCAGTGTAATAGTTAAGGCATCCCCTGCAAAGCCCCCTGAGAATTGTTAAAGGTGCTAAAAAACCCGTCTGTTCATAATCCCCAACCAGTCTTGCAGATCTCCTGTTCCCAAGGGTTCCTTGGAAAGAGGGAATGCTTATTAAACCAGTTTAAGGCTGCGAAGTCAATATGTCTTAAGGGAAGGACTTGTTCTAATCAAAGGAGCTTTGGTTTGGATTTACAGAGTTTATCCTGTTTATTTTAATTGCAAAAAGGAAAGAGGAGGGGGGGACCCTCAAGAAACGGCGGTGAAAGAAAGAAACAGCTTGTATATTCTAAGGCCTGGAAAGATTAAAGAGAAAAGGAAGACCGCTGGTGCCCTGTGCTTATGTAAAGTGCCGGACAATTCATTCACTGGACTGGCTTGACCCTCGCAGATCCCATGTATGTAGTAATAATATGGCTGCCCATATATTGCTGGACTCCAGTCCCATCCGGAATGGTCATTTTTCAGGGATAATGGGAGCTGGTCCAGCAATATCTGGGCAGCCAGAGGTTCCCCATCCTTGATGGACAGAGACCCCGGCTTTGGCTAACATTGCTTGAGTGCAGCATCCGAAATTTGCCAGGCACATTTTGCACCTGGGTATCAGCCACTCGTGATCAAGTTAAGATGCCCGGGTGCCAGAATGGCGCCTGACATCTCCACCATCTGCATGTGCCTGCCTGGGAATCCTTGGATCTGGAGAAAACCATAGCTTTAACTATATGGACCTTTGTCTCTGCTTTTTAAGATGCTGTCTAGGTCCTAAAAAACCCCCAAATATCTAGAGAGTACCAGTTTGGCAAAGGCGGATCTGAAGAATACCTTCCCACCGGAGTCTACCTCGAGCATCTCTAGAAAGTGGTGTGAACCTCTGATGTTGTGGGTGGAGTCTAACAGTTAACCGAGCCCTGCTTGAGGCCAAACCAAAAGCAAGAAGAGGTAGAGGAAAGGAACTTTTCTAATCAGGCCAACTGCCAAGTTTCCTCCAAAAACAGTAATATATATGTAATGTATGCTTTGGAAAAGGCATCCTATGGAACAAGGGTGAACATGCATTGGACGCTCACATGCAAAGCCCGACCATGCCCTCCTGCCCAGTTTACAGTTACTCCTGCCCCCCAAAAAAACACTGCCATTTATTTAATAAGCGCTTTAATGAGAAACTGTGACTTGAAATGTGTTTTGTTTCACTGACAGACGATAATGCTTTCAAGCACATTGCAGGCGCATATAAACATTCCTATGGAAAGCAGACAAAAATCTAAAACACAGCCTATGAAATTTTCCACCACTGTTTGGGACAAAGCTGAAACCACACGCAAACACCCATTTGCAAAACAAAACAAAGCCCACGTTAGAATTCTAGCCTATTCTGTTTTTTATTTGGTAACAGAGGGCTTGCATGTGGTTTGGGCTTTTGCTCGGCTCTCCGGCAACAGCAGCAGGAAATAATGATTTGCTGCTGGTCCTACCTATGGCATAGGCTGAAGTGTGTTTGTGTGTGTGTGTTGGCGGGAGCTTCTGTCACAGGAAGTTGGATGTGGTTGCATCTACGGCAAGTCCTTGAAGACTGGCCATAGCCTAAGTTTCCACTTTGGCCAAGATGCGGAGTGAACCTTGAAGTCTCTTGTCTTTCCACAACCATTTCACATACTGGAAATTCTGTCCAGAATCATGTGGGTTTCTGAAATCTTCACAAACAACTGCCCAAGTCTGCACAGGTCCTCATTTTCTAAAACAAAGAACATTTTTCCCCCCTCCCACTTCTTTCATGATATATGAGCTACTGAGAATGAAAAATTGAGCATACCGTGTCAGAGTCTGTGGTTAGGAATTCAGTCTGCTGCTTTGTAATACAAACAGAGGTCTGGGAGGTCAAACATCATGTAGAATTGTTAGGCGTTAAGTTCCCCCACACTCTCATAACGCTAGAAATTGTGACCTTCCAATAAAGATGAATGGTGCAAAATACAGAAGAAATACAGATGAAATTGCCCTGAGGGATAACTCAGTCGGTAGAGCATGAGACTCTTAATCTCAGGGTCCTGGGTTCAAGTCCTGTACAGTGGTACCTCGGGTTAAGTACTTAATTCGTTCCGGAGGTTGTTCTTAACCTGAAACTGTTCTTAACCTGAAGCACCACTTTAGCTAATGGGGCCTGCTGCTGCTGCTGCGCCACCAGAGCACAATTTCTGTTCTCATCCTGTTCTCATTCTTAACCCGAGGTACTATTTCTGGGTTAGCGGATTCTGTAACCTGAAGCGTCTGTAACCTGAGGTACCACTGTGTTGGGTGAAAGATTGAAGGACTAGATGACCCCAGTTGCCTCTTCCAACTCTACGAGTCTGTCTGTGAAAGCACTTTTCCATACAGTGCATAGCTAAACTTTGGAATTCGATCCCAGAAGATATAGTGATGGTCACCAATTTGCATGGCATTTTTTCTTTTTAAAGGACGAAAAAAATTCACGAAGGATAAAGCTATCCATAGCTACTAGCCAGGAATACCTCTGAATGACTCTTCCTGAGAATCACAAGTTGGGAAAGAGATGTTGCCTGCTTCCTATCCAGGGCATCTGGTTGGCCACTGTCAGAGGAGGTTGCTGGATTTAATGGGCACTGGGCCTGATCCAACAGAGCTCCTCCGATGCTCTTGGATTATTCCCGCTTTTCGAAAAGTGTTTATAAATCTTCCACTTTTGTCTTGGAAGGTAATCTTGTGCAACCCCCACTTTGGCACCATTATGGAACTGGACCCCTGCTAGGCTAATTTGCATGGGTTAATTTGCGCCGGAAAACCCTCAGTTTGCACTGGGAAATCTTCTGCTCATCTGGGTAAACTTAACACAGCATGCTTATTTTCCTTTCATTTGGCAGGGCTGAAAACTTTTTGAAACTGCCAAGTTCGCCCAAACCAATATGGCAATAATCAATAGATCGAACAGTTAAATGGAGAAGAGAATCTGTATCGTTCTCAGGAACACGTGATAGTCAAAGCAGAAGGTGGCGTGGAAAAGTTATCTGCTATTTTCTCTAGGTTGGAAATGCAACTGGGGAATGAGATTCGGCACAGATTCGGCAGGCTCCTGCAGCAGAGAAAATAATTTTCAGACCAGGGGACTCATTCCCCCACAGGTAACCTCTCTAGGGCCACATGGCCATAGTGCATATGGGGTCATTGGCAAAAGCGCATGTAAAGGTAAAGGGACCCCTGACCATTAGGTCCAGTCGCGGACGACTCTGGGGTTGCGGCGTTCATCTCGCTTTATTGGCCGAGGGAGCCGGTGTACAGCTTCCGGGTCATGTGGCCAGCATGACTAAGCCGCTTCTGGTGAACCAGAGCAGTGCACGGAAACGGCGTTTACCTTCCCGCTGGAGTGGTACCTATTTATCTACTTGCACTTTGACGTGCTTTCAAACTGCCAGGTTGGCAGGAGCAGGGACCAAGCAACGGGAGCTCACCCCGTCGCGGGGATTCGAACTGCCGACCTTCTGATCGGCAAGTCCTAGGCTCTGTGGCTTAACCCACAGCGCCAAGCACATGTAGTTGGCAGCAAAAAGGGCACAGAAATTGAAGAGACTCTTCCTTTGTCCACATTCCAGGATGAGACTCTTAATCTCAGGGTCGTTGGGCAAAATATTCCTGCATTTCAGGAAGTTTGTCAAGATGGCCCTTGTGGTCCCTTCCAAATTCTTTGAGTCTATGATTCTATGAAGTACTGTTTAAATGCAAAATAACTGCAGAAAGCACGGCTGGCAGCCACCGTTTTAGAAGGGGCATTCTTCCCCTCTGAGAAGACGATTCTTGCGACAAGAAAAGCATGTGTATCATCTAAAGCAGTGTTTCCCAACCTTGTGCCTCCAGGAGTTTTTGAACTACAACTCCAATCATCCCTGACTAGCAAGACCAGTGGCAAGGGATGATGGGAATTGTAGTCCAAAAACAGCTGGAGGCACAAGGTTGGGAAACACTGATCTAAAGGACAAAAGCAGAGTGTGGCTTTTGCTACGGAGATGCCCGCGCATGCAAATTCAACCTTTCAGTTACAAGCTGCAAAACCATTGGCTGAAGCACAGCATCATTAAATCAAGTTGACAGCCCTAATATCAGAGAGCTCTTAATCACCTCAGGGGCTAGAAGATAGCCATGGAGATTTCCCCTCCCTCCATCTCCCCCTTTCTGAAGGAAAACAGGCTCATTTCCTGCCCTGTGACCTCTGGAAGCCAGGAGCCTTGGCTTAAAGGGTTAATCCCCCTGCCAAGACCTTGTTTTATTCAGATTATTATGTGGGTGACACTAAGACTTGCCCTGCTACTCCCACCAGGCCAGTAGCATTATGCTCATTTGGGAGGCTACGCAGACAAAGAGCTGAGGACTCTGCAAACAAAGTTCAGAAGCGCATTCGGTCACAAGCCACAGCTTCTTTACCTGATGCTCGCATGCCTGCACATCTCCAACCATAGGACTCAGTGGGCCATTGTTGCTTCTATGTGCATTAAGTACACAGCAGGGATAAGAAATTCCATTAGCCAACCAGGCTCCCTCCAGAGGTACCTGGTGCCTGATGGAACTACAACTCCCATCAGGAGTGCTGTTTTTTGGAGCTGATGGGAGTTGCGTCAGTTTGCATCTCTTAGTACAGAAAGTATTGATTCAGGGGTCAGCAAACTTTTTCAGCAGGGGGCTTGTCAAATGTCCCTCAGACCTGGGGGGGGAGGGGGGCAGACTACATTTTGAAAAAACAAAAAATATGAACAAATTCCTATGCCCCACAAATAACTCAGAGATGCATTTTAAATAAAAGGACACATTCTACTCATGTAAAAACATGCTGATTCCCGGACCATCCGTGGGTTGGACTGAGAAGACGATTGGGCCGGATGCAGCCCCCGGGCCTTAGTTTGCCTACGCATGATCTGATGTGTAGAGACCTTTCCTATTCTGCTTAGTTCAAGAGGTTTCTGGAAGCTTCTCTGTGTGGCAGAAAGTTTGGTTTACTGTTTGGGTTATACCTCCAGAGAAACTGAGTACAGCTGGTTTAAACTGGCGCTCTTATCTGTCAAGGTCATGCTGACTATAAAAGTAGGGCCAGAAGGAGCCTGGGTTTCACTTTCTCCTTTCTATCTCTTTGTTCGGATGTGGTGTTCAGTTCTGTGTGCTTAGTGCTAAGGTTTGGTCTTATTATAAGTACTGTAAGTTTTATTGTAAGTGCTGCAACTGGATTTCTTATGGACAGTGCCAATCCTGAATGTATGGGATTTGTGACCATTATGCTCATTTGCCTTCAGTAGCAGCAAAGCTCTTATATTTTAACTGGCTGGATTTGGGGACATATTATCTTATCATTTGATTTATTTATGCACTTAAAAGGTAAAGGTAAAGGGACCCCTGACCATTAGGTCCAGTCATGACCAACTCTGGGGTTGCGGCGCTCATCTCGCTTTATTGGCCGAGTGCCGGTGTACAGCTTCCAGGTCATGTGGCCAGCATGACTAAGCCGCTTCTGGCGAACCAGAACAGTGCATGAAAATGCCGTTTACCTTCCCGCCAAAGCGGTACCTATTTATCTACTTGCACTTTGAGGCGCTTTCGAACTGCTAGGTTGTCAGGAGCAGGGACCGAGCAATGGGAGCTCACCCCATCACGGGGATTCGAACCGCCAACCTTCTGGTCGGCAAGTCCTAGGCTCTGTGGTTTAACCCACAGCGTCACCCGCATCCATTTATGCACTTACCGTGTTTTAAACCCGATTCTTAGTTGCCTCAAGTGCCAAATGTACACAAGCGGTCCGTAATAAATGTTAAAATACACCCAAAAGGCAATGTAGGAAAGCAGAGCAGGGAAATCCTTTATTGCATTTCTGTTCGTCCTTTTCGAAATGGCCGAAACGCACCCAGCCCCAGACTCCCTTCAGGAGTCCAACCCCATCACCTCCCCCAAAATAATGCTTTATTGTGTCTTCAGAGAAATAGCCTGCTCCCGCAATTCCATGTGCACCAACACTTGAGATTTACATGGGGATTTGCAGTGGCGGCACTTTTCCCTGGGCGTTAGTTGCTTTGGAAAGGTTTCTGGCTCCAAGCAGAGTTTACACAGCTGCGGGAGGAAAATCTAGCAGAGATCAACTGGAAAAAGAAGAAGAGGGCAACACAAATCTCATGCAAAAGACAGAGAGAGAGAGAGAGAGAGAGAGAGAGAGAGAGAGAGGAATGAATACTCAAAGACAGCCCTGCTGTTGAAACAACTCTTACACCAAGAGAAAGAGAAGGAGTTCCCTAACTGTATTAAGTGTAGCCACAACCCAAATAAGCTTTAGCTCATTTTCACCATTTAGAGGGCATAAAGACTCCCTTTTGTCATCCAGAGTCTAAGCTGCCTAAAGCCTTTACAGAAACACAACTTTGAGGCAAGAAGGCAATTAAATCCATTTGGAGAGGCCAGGAGGCTGTGTTTTTTCTTCCCCCTCCTAGGATGGGCTTGTGTGGATCAGATTTATGGACTGTGGAGAGGACTATCCAAAGCTACTTTCAAAAAAAAAAAAAGTCACCCTTTGTAGTTTTGCAGAAAGATGCTTGCAGGTGACCTCGATTGGACCGGTTGTCTGTCCTTATCAGAAGTCAGCAACCACATCACACACACTCACACAAACACACACGTGCACACACAACCCTCCAGGCGCACTGTCTTGCTGCAGGACATATTTACTACCGACTTCCAGAATTTATTTTTCACATAAAGGAAGCTCCAGGGATGCAAATAATCTACAAAGGCTTAAGGAGCAAGGAGGCCGGGTAGCAGACAGCTGAGAGCCCAGAACCGCTGCGGCACATCAATAATACAATAATGTCATCAACCCGCTGTAGAGACCGAACAATGCTTTTTCCTGTCCGTTAGTTAATTAGCAAACGGGGTGAGATTAAAGGCTTTAATCTCTTGCTTACTTTCATTCCCTCTCTTCTTATTTTTTTAATAATAATTTAAAAAAAGCAAAACCTGAAACCTGAACAAACCAGCAGCCACATGTAGGAAGGGAGAATAGAAAAGGGGAATACAAAATTGATTACATTTGTTGTGAATCGGTGTATTTGGCTTAGGGAAGGGGTAGGCTAGATGATGATCATGATACCCTTACAGTGTTACCTTGGGTTAAGAACTTAATTCGTTCCGGAGGTCCGTTCTTAACCTGAAACTGTCCTTAACCTGAAGCACCACTTTAGCTAATGGGGCCTCCCACTGCTGCAGCGCCACCAGAGCATGATTTCTGTTCTCATGCTGAAGCAAAGTTCTTAACCTGAGGTACTATTTCTGGGTTAGAGGAGTCTGTAACCTGAAGAGTCTGTAACCTGAAGCATCTGTAACCCGAGGTACCACTGTATTGTCATTGTACAACCTGTGTACAATGAAATTAAACAAGCCTCCCCCCACAAACACTCAATCTCTTATCGAACAACACACCACCTCGCAAGTCAATTTCGCTGTGTTATTTTCCATTCGACAGCCTAACAGCCCATGGATAGAAGCTATTTTTTAGCCTGTTGGTACAGGTGATTATATTTCTCTGTCTCCTGCCTGAGGGTAGAAGATTAAAGAGGTGATGGCCGTGGTGTGAGTCATCCCTGAGATGTTGTTGGGAAGCATCTGCCGTCATCCTTGTCCACTAGCCATGCTGGATGGAATTGATCTGAGCTCAATATTGGGGCGGGGGTGGGGACGGACAGGCTGACCTGTAGTTTTTAGTTGAGATTCCTGCATTGCAGGGGTTGGACTAGATGAACCTTGGAATCCCTTCCAACTCTACAATTCTATGACCCCCCAGGCCACAGCTTCTGGTCATCACATGGAGAGGTAACCATGGAACAAGTTCTCTACAGTGCAGATATATAATGTAAGGTTACCAGATTCTTTTCAATGAATCCAGGGACACTTTAAATCAATCAATCAGTCAATAAATAAATAACATTCGGGACGTTGATGCTGCAGCGATGGCGGTGGCAGAGGGGCGGCCGCCGCCTTGACCTCAACCGCCATGTTCCCCCTTCCTCCGAGGCTTCTATCTCCTTTTTCCATGAGCCTGGGCAACCCCTGAGTTGTTGGTTCTTCGGTGGTGGTGTTGGGGGAGCGGTGTGCGGTAGGTCAGGCATGGAAGGCGGAGAAGGAGGGCCAAGAGTGGCGGCGGCGGTGAGGCTCGGGCAGCACGATGCCTCCCTTCCCATCGGAGCAGCCCCAATCCCATTCCTACTTGCGTGCAAGCAGGAGGGGGCGGGGATCCCTCTGCTGGGAAGGGAGGCTTCCCCTTGCCTAACTGAGAGGTCCCTTCCCCCTCCTGCTTGCACGTAAGCTCTGATAGGCAGCATGAAGCCTCCCTTCACAGCTGAGAGATCTCCACCCTGCTCCTGCTTTCACGCAAGTAGGAGTTGGGACGCTGTTCCGATAGGTAGCATGAAGCCTCCCTTCACAGCTTAGTTGCTGGGGTCAGGGAAGGTGGAGGCAGCCTGGAAGCTGCATCTTAGAGCCCCTGAACCACCATCATATGGAGACTTCCGAGCAGCTCCTGAAGCCAGCCAGAGCCAACTGCTCCGGGCTGCTGAGACTGCCGCTGCTGCATTTCCCGGGGACATTAGATGAAATCCGGGGACATTCCGGGGATGAAATTTGCCCGGGAACTTATTCACAAATCCGGGGACTGTCCCCGGAAAAGGTAACCCTAATATAATGTCCACCAGGCCTGACCATGAGAGGGAGGAGTTTTCACCATGCCAGTGGTCACTGGAAGAAACTCACATTGCGAGGTCATCCCAGCATGTTACGTACAGCTGGAGGAGGGAAATGGCTCAGGAATGCTGATTCCTCATGGCAACTGTAAGGAAAGAGATTGGACTGTTTGTCTGAAATCACCTCCCCACAAAAACCACCCAAGGTCTAAGGGTGTCCCCCAAAATAATGGCCCCACAAGCTTTTTTGCTACCTCTGGGCACACAAACACAAGCAAAACAAAATGTTTGAAAAGTACTGAACGAATATAAGATGGGGAACACCGGGCACAACAACAATACATGTGAAAAGGATCTAGGGGTCTTGGTGGACCACAAGCTGAACGTGAGTCAACAGTGTGATGATGCAGCAGCAAAAAAGCTAATGTTTTTCTAAGCTGCATCAACAGAAGTCTAGTGTCCAGATCAAGGGAAGTAATAGTGCCACTCTATTCTGCCTTGGTCAGGCCACACTTGGAATACTATGTCCAATTCTGGGCACCATAATTTAAGAAGGATGTTGACAAGCTGGAAGGTGTGCAGAGGAGGGAGATCAAGATGGATCAAAGGTCTGGAAACCAAACCTTATGAGGAGTGGTTGAAGGAGCTGGGTTTGTTTAGCCTCAAGAAACATAGAAACATCAACTGGTAGTGTTGGAGGGGACTATGAGGGTCATCAAGTCCAACTCCCTGCAGAGGAAACTGAGAGGAGATATGATAGCCACCTTCAAATATCTAAAGAGCTGTCACATGGAAGATGGAACAAGGTTTTTCTCTCCAGTTCCGGAGAACTTTCTGACAGTAAGAGCTGTTCGACACAGGAACGGACTCCCTCAGGAGGTTGTGGACTCTCCTTCCGTGGAGGTTTTTAAGGAGAGGTTGGACATCTGTCATGGATGCTTGAGCTGAGATTCCTGCATTGCAGGGGTTGGACTAGATGACCCTCAGGGTCCCATCTAACTCTACAATTCATTGACTCAGTTATTCTACTAGAAGGCAAAGTGTCTCTGGGCATGTCTAAAGTGCCTTTTCTTTTTAATTATGTTTCCGAGCACAATTCAAAGTGTTGGTGCTGACCTTGAAAGCCCTAAACGGCCTCGGTCCAGTATAGGAGCGTCTCCAACCACATCGTTCAGCTCACTGAGATCCAGCGCCGAGTGCCTTCTGGTGGTTCCCTCCCTGTGAGAAGTGAGGTTACAGGGAACCAGACAGAGGGCCTTATTGGTAGCTGTGCCCGCCCTGTGGAACGCCCTCCCTCCAGATGTCAAGGAAATAAGCAGCTATCCTATTTTTAAAAGACATCTGAAGGCAGCCCTGTTTAGGGAAGTTCTAAATATTTAATGCTGTATTGTTTTTAACACTTGATTGGGAGCCACCCAGAGTGGCTGGGGAAAACACAGCCAGATGGGCTGGGTATAAATAATAAATTATTAAATTATTATTATTAAATTAGCAACAATATAAAAAAAAAATCAGGTGAAGGACAGGGTGAAGGACCGCATGCATCTCTTTTGATTTTGAAGGCGTGTTAGAGGCAGCTGGGGTGTGAATTTCATTTTTTTGCAAAAGCCATCTCTTCTGGATTCACATCTCCCTGTTGTTGGAAGTGGTAAGTAGGGGAGAAATTGTGTCAGGGCCTGTAAAAGAATTCTGGTCCCACAGAAATCAGAGGAGGTTGGTTATGGCTTCACACAGGGATGTGTATTGCTCATCACATCACCTCAGTGACTCCTTGAGCTGAAGGAGACTTTATTGTTTCTCTAAAATACTTTCCGGCTACTTTTCTGGGCCTGTTCCTGTTCAACATGGCTTATAAGCAAAACAAAAGGATAAAGAACCAGAGAGAGAGAGAGAGAGAGAAATTACACTACAAATCAACACTGGACATTTTAAAAATGAAATAAAATACAGAACCAGAGTGGTTGTAATTTGAGCCTTGTGTTTGGAGGTGCGGCGAGGTGGCAATGACAGCACTGGCTGTTTGATCTGCAGAGAGGCCGTTTTGTGCCTGGACTTTATCACTTAGCCATCCAGTGAGGACCGAGGAGTCGTGCACACCTTGACATGCTTAGGGGGCTGACATCAGAAGGACACCTCGACGTTGCCAGGATCCCAAGTCCCAGGCTTTCAGCACATCAGAAACGAATGCATGGACCACCTCGATTTACGCCAAGCGACACCCTCAAGGTGGGACAGGAAGCAAATAAAGAGTTTCCAGGTGTCTCAAAATCCCAGACCCAAATACATGTTGGAATTATCCAATAGCAAAGCTGTTAGAAAGCTTGCAGGAGTTTTCATTGGATTTCTTGCGGTTTCAACCTTCTGTGCATTTTGCAATACAGTGGTACCTCAGGTTAAGTACTTAATTCGTTCCAGAGGTCCGTTCTTAACCTGAAGCACCACTTTAGCTAATGGGGCCTCCAGCTGCTGCTGCGCCGTCGGAGCACGATTTCTGTTCTCATCCTGAAGCAAAGTTCTTAACCTGAAGCACTATTTCTGTGTTAGGGGAGTCTGTAACCTGAAGCGTATGTAATCTGAAGCGTATGTAACTCGAGGTACCACTGTACAGCTGCAATTTTTATTTTTTAGTGATGGTTTCATCGTTTTATCTCTTGCAAACCGCAAGAGCTCCCCACTAGCAATCAAGCCGTGTATAGATCTTGCTTAGACATAGAATTATAGTACTGTAAAGTTGGGAGGGGCTGCCAAGGGACATCTAGCCCAAACCCCTGAAATGAAGGAAACCTCCCCACAGCCATAAACACATTAAGGATGCCACTATCTTATGGGCAAGTGGCGTAGTTCAGTGGTTAGAGCGTCTGCCTTGCAGGCAGAAGGTCCCCGGCTCGGTCCCCATTGGCATCTCCAGGTAGGGATAATATTGAGAGGCAGTGTGGTATAGTGGTTAGAGCATGGGTAGGCAAACTGAGGCCTGGGGGCCAATCACCTTCTAAATCCGGCCTGCGGACGGTCTGGGAATCAGCATGTTTTTTCATGAGTAGAATGTGTGCTTTTATTTAAAATGCATCTCTGGGTTACTTGTGGGGCATAGGAATTCGTTCATTCCCCCCCCCCCAATATAGCCCGTCCCCCCACATGTCTGAGGGTCAGTGGACCGGCCCCCTGCTGAAAACGTTTGCTGACCCCTGGGTTAGAGTGTCAACCTAGAACCAAAACTCACTGGGTGCTATTGAACCAGTCCCTGTCTGTGAGGCTGACCTACCTCACAGGGCTGTGGTTGCGAGGCTAAAGATGGGTGGGGAATTATAAAGTCTGCCCCGAGTTCCCTAGACTGGGGAATAAACCGAAGAGAGGAATACAACTGAAGGATATGTTTCAACCTGCTGCACAACGGCAACTGTAAATGGCATGTAAAAAAAAAAATGTAATGAACAATAATTTCAGCAAGCTTTTCCTGGATTATTGTTCTTAAATTGATTCTACACCGCCTCTACTCTTCTAAGCCTTTTAATTTATTTTATTAGATTATGTAAGTGTTGCATTTTATTCTTATTTTTTATTACTGAGCATTGTTTCACTTTAAGGTGCTAAAAGGTAAAGGTAAAGGACCCCTGACAGTTAAGTCCAGTCACAAACGACTCTGGGGTTGTGGCGCTCATCTTCTCTTTACAGGCCGAGGGAGCTGGCATTTGTCCGCAGGCAGTTTTTCTGGGTCCTGTGGCCAGCATGACTAAGCCGCTGCTGGCGAAACCAGAGCAGCGCATGGAAATGCCGTTTACCTTCCTGCCACAGCGGTACCTATTTATCTGCTTGCACTTTGACGTGCTTTTGAACTGCTAGGTTGGCAGGAGCTGGGACCAAGCAACAGGAGCTCACCCTGTCGCGGGGATTCAAACCGCCGACCTTCTGAGATGCTAAGCAGCTTTAAATATTTTATAGAAATGCTGGACAGAAACTTTCACAATAAAGGCATTGGATAAATCCAATGTTAGGATGAGTGCGAAAACTTCATGTCTGTTTTGTAATAGATCTGAACATACGAGTTGATGCGCAACCCTCGACATCACCTCACATTAATGGTAAGGGCTCATGGGAGTTGTAGTCTTCAGACAGCAGCACCTTGGCTACCCAAAAGTACGTAGCATCTCTTAAGTTTCCCTCACCAAAAGCTTTAGTTTCTGAGCATGTAGCCTCAGGGTCATGGGTTCAAGCACCACATGTGGCCAAAAGATTCCTTGGTCCCTTCCAATGCTACAATTCTGTGGTTCTATGACAGAAACCCTGTGTTCTGGAAATTGTAGCTCTGTGAGGGACAAACTATAATTCCCAATGTTCTTTTTGGGAAGCTGTGTGTTTTAAACGCATGGCAAGTACAGTGGTATCTCGGGTTAAGTACTTAATTTGTTCCAAAGGTCCGTTCTCAACCTGAAACTATTCTTAACCTGAAGCACCACTTTAGCTAATGGGGCCTCCTGCTTCCGCCGCGCCGCCGAAGCACAATTTCTGTTCTCATCCTGAAGCAAAATTCTTAATCTGATGCACTATTTCTGGGTTAGCGGAGTCTGTAAACTGAAGCGTATGTAACCTGAAGCGTATGTAACCTGAGGTACCACTGTATGTATGGAGCTGTGTACAGTGGTACCTCGGGTTAAGTACTTAATTCGTTCCAGAGGTCTGTACTTAACCTGAAACTGTTCTTAACCTGAAGCACCACTTTAGCTAATGGGGCCTCCTGCTGCTGCTGCGCCGCTGCTGCACGATTTCTGTTCTCATCCTGAAGCAAAGTTCTTAACCTGAATCACTATTTCTGGGTTAGTGGAGTCTGTAACCTGAAGCATATGTAACCTGAGGTACCACTGCACACAGCTCCATACAAAAAGGATTACTGAGAATGCGAACTCCACAACCTCTTTTTTTTCATTTTTCTTTAAAAATGCTAATATTATTGAAGATACTTTAGAAGTCCTTGTATGGTAGGCCAGAATTATATTTGCAAGAAAGCACAGTTGCCTGCCTGGGCCCGCTTTGCAAGCTGATGTCTGAGGTGAAATCTGAACCCAGGACTGAGCCAACTCTGCTAGCAGATCTAAGCTCTTTTTGCAGGTTCTTTCCCTTTATTATCAGGCTCTTTCTCTCCACATACACAATCTCGCCTTGCAAGCGCAATTAACAAACAAAAGCAAACAAATGAAAAGATGCCCAACAGAGAAAGGGCCCAAAGGTCAGCCAGGTTGCTGGGAACTTGACTGTACTGGCAAATGCTGGGGGAGGCAAATGGATGAGTTGAGCTGTTTTCCTAATGGAAGCAACAACACTGTACAGTAGGACTACGACCTGAAGCACTGTTTCTGGGTTAGCTGAGTCTGTAACCTGAAGCGTATGTACAGTGTACAGTGGTACCTCGGGTTACAGATGCTTCAGGTTACAGATGCTTCAGGTTACAGATGCTTCAGGTTACAGACTCCGCTAACCCAGGTTAAGAACTTTGCTTCAGGATGAGAACAGAAATTGTGCTCCGGCAGCATGAGGCCCCATTAGCTAAAGTGGTGCTTCAGGTTAAGAACAGTTTCAGGTTAAGAACGGACCTCCAGAACGAATTAAGTTCTTAACCTGAGGTACCACTGTATTACATTCATATCCCACCTTTTCTCCAAAGAGATCAACCTCTCCCCTTCTCCAATTTATACTCATAACATGCTTTTATTTTTGTTGATGGACTAAAGCGGTGTGGCAAGCTGGTAGATGCTGAAAATTTATACCATCCGACTTTTGATTATTACTGTTCGTGATGTTAAAACGTCCCCACCCCCAAACTTGAAACTGGGAGGGGAAGGGAAACAGCTCAGGAAGATAACTATTTGTACTGTCTGGGTACCACTTTGCTCCTCTTATCGATATCTGAGCTATGAGAATAATTCCCAATTCTTCCTCTCCTTAAATTCTGTTTCTTGAGAGAACTGCAGCTTCCTTTTAATGTGCCTGCTTGCTTGTTCATCAGGTGGAAGGGTGGATAAAATCAATTTAGGATAACTTTTCTTAAAGCTAACAGTTTCTGACAGGAAGAGCTATTTGACAGTGGAATGGGTCTCGCTCAATAGGTTGTGGACTCTGCTTCCTTAGAGGTTTTTAATCAAAGTTTGGAAGGCCATCTGCCATGGATGCTTGAGCTGAGATTCCAGCATTGCAGGGGCTTGGACTAGATGACCCTCAAGATCCCTTCCAACTCTATACGATATATATTAGGTTTTACATATAATTTCCAAAAATCATATAACATACCGTATTTTTCGACCCATAGGGCGCATCGGCCCATAGGACACACCTAGTTTTTTGGAGGGGGAATAAAGAAAAAAAATTGTATTCCCCCCCCCCAGGCGTGGGGCTGGGATGGGGGAAGCCCGAGCTTCCCCCGACCCCAGCCCCCAGAACAGGCAGCTCTCCGCAAGCCTTGGGAGACTGGCGCGACTTCCAGCCGGGCTCCCACAGCTTGCGGATATCTGCCTGAAGCCCAAACCGGGTCGGGGAACAGCGGGATGGCGTGTTGGGCCTCCCCGCTGTCCCCCAAGCTTGTGGGGCTGGCAGCAGGGAAAAGCGGGCTTCTCCCCGCCGCCAGCCTCCAAACCAGGTCAGGGAACTGAAGCCCCGGGTGTGCTGTGCAGCACGCTCCATGCTTCGCCCTGCAGGCTGCCGCCCACAAGCCTTGCGAGCTCGGTGGGCACTCCCGCGGGCTCCCAATGCTTGCGGATAGCTTCCTGAAGCCTGGAGAGCGAGAGGGGTCGGTGCGCACCGACGCCTCTCACTCTCCAGGCTTCAGCGAAAGCCTGCATTCGCCCCATAGGACGCACACACATTTCCCCTTCATTTTTGGAGGGGGAAAAGTGCGTCCTATAGGGCAAAAAATACAATATATTCTTATCTTATACAATATTTTGGACTTCCATCAACTACATCTGAAGATTTTCCAATCTTTATCACTTAATCTACATTTCATTAATTTCACTATTGCTTTTAATAATCCTAAACTAATAATCCTATTCATAAATTTTCTCAGCAATATTTCGCACAATCCTCTTTACAAAACTTATTGTAGTCCAACTAGCGTAATCTGCTGGTTTAAGTTGCTTTTCAAGTAGTTCACAAATTTACTCCAGTCTTCTGAGAATCTCTGATCCCGCCGGTTTCAGATCCTTCCTGTCATCTTATCCAATTCAGCATAGTCCATTAATTTTGTCCACCATTCTTCTTTCGTCGGTAATTCTTCTTGTTTCCATTTCTGTGACAATAGTACTCTTGCTGCCGTTGTCACGTATAAAAACAGTTTATTATCTTCTTCTACGATTCTATAACAACCCTGTGAGGTAGATTAGGCTGAGAGAGAGCAACTGGCCCAAGGTAACCCACTGAACTCCATTGCTGAGTGGGGATTCAAACCCATGTCCCCCAGGTTCTAGTCCAACACTCTAAACACTACACCACACTGTCGTATCAATGTACAAGCCTTCACAGTCCACCAGAGGGACAGAGAGGATAATTGGCTTATTTGCACAAAGCTGGGAAGGCAAAATTGGCAGAGTAAAAGGTGAAAAATGATCAGGCACAGCATGGTGACGCCAACATTTGCTTCATCAATTTCCGTTGTTTTTGTTTAGTCATTTAGTCGTGTCCGACTCTTCGAGACCCCATGGACCAGAGCACGCCATGCACTCCTGTCTTCCACTGCCTCCCACAGTTTGGTCAGATTCATGTTAGTAGCTTCGAGAACACTGTCCAACCATCTCGTCCTCTGTCATCCCCTTCTCCTTGTGCCCTCCATCTTTCCCAGCATCAGGGTCTTTTCCAGGGAGTCTTCTCTTCTCACGAGGTGGCCAAAGTATTGGAGCCTCAGCTTCAGGATCTGTCCTTCCAGTGAGCACTCAGGGCTGATTTCCTTCAGAGTGGATAGGTTTGATCTTCTTGCAGTCCATGGGACTCTCAAGAGTCTCCTCCAGCACCATAATTCAAAAGCATCAATTCTTCGGCGACCAGCCTTCTTTATGGTCCAGCTCTCACTTCCATACATCACTACTGGGAAAACCATAGCTTTAACTATATGGACCTTTGTTGGCAAGGTGATGTCTCTGCTTTTTAAGATGCTGTCTAGGTTTGTCAATTTCCTTTATTTTAATGCAAATGTTTAGGACTGGGGTGTGCATAAATATCAGAAGACTCCATCAGGGAAAGCCACTTTCAATGCTGGTTATCAGATAGGGCTAGTCCTTGAGGAATTCGCCACCTCTTTGTCAAGGACCATCTCCCTACTTAGAGCTCATTGACTTGAGGATGCAAATCTGGAGAGAGCAAACCATTTCCTTTTTGCAACTGTGGAAGGCTGAGCTAGCCACTTAGTCAATGGGGCCAGTGCTTTGTGGATTGGAGTCTGAGGCATCGGTAACCTAACCTTTAAGTCTCAAAAAACCCCTAACTTCCTTTTGTTTTTTTCCTTTGTGTGTTTAGGTCTCACCCTTGATCAGAATCTTATTTAGGTGTCTCCCAGGGTAAGGAACATCAGGGAGAGAGAGAACCAGTGCCTTTCTCTGACAAAAGGATGGTTAAAAGCACTTGGAAACTGCAGAACTGGATGCAAATGTCAGCTGATCACCTGATAAAATTGTTATGTGTGGTTTTGGGGGGAGGGGGGGCACACAACCCAATGCTCCCCTTAACACACATAAGCACACACTGCATATACGGAAATTGTACATGTGGAAGGCTTCTAAGATTAATTTATTTTTAAATAAACTTTTGTGCCACTTTTTTTTTTTTTAAATGTACTGCTTATTTTCTCCATCTTCCTGGAGCTACTGCTGTTGCGGCTCCTTGTGTTTTCTTAAGGTTTTGACCCCCACTCCCTGAAAATAATCTCCCTTGATTATTTATAATCACATTAAATGTGATTCTGTTAGCTGTCTTGGGTCTTAGGAAACAGGGGTGTTGGGCCGGGGAGAGCCCAAGTTTTTTAACTTGATTCCATTTTACTTTGAATTTGTATACCGCCTTTCTATGCACAAGGAGGTTTACAAACTGCAAAAGCAAGAAAATAGTATCAAGGATCACACTTGTAACAACCCCCTGATCTTATACAAAAAGACACAGTAACTGAAAAACAAACAACTTATATCAAATAAAGCAATATTCAATAACCCATTAGAATATAATAGTAAACAGTAAAATGAAACACCAGCAAATAATAATTCAACAGTTAACACTTATTTATTATTAACTATTACTTATTATTATTTATACCTCGCCCATCCGGCTGGGTTTCCCCAGCCATTCTGGGTGGCTCCCAACAGATTAAAAACAGAATAAAACATCAAACATTAAAAACTTCCCTAAACAGGGCTGCCTTCAGATGTCTTCTAAAAGACAGATAGTTGTTTATTTCCCTGACCTCTGACAGGGCAGGCACCACCATCGAGAAGGCCCATTACAATGAAGAATTACTAAACTATAATCAATAAAAATAACAGCAAGTCACAATGAATGAAATGCCGCAAAACATACAAAGCCCCGTGAAAGGATCCAACTGATCCAACAGTTAATGTATAAATAAGTAAGCGAGCAAATAATTTAGAAATAAAAGGGAGCCGGTGTTTGTCTACAGACAGCTTTCCGGGTCATGTGGCCAGCATGACTAAAATGCTTCTGGCACAACGGGACACTGTGACGGAAACTAAAGTGCATGGAAACGCCGTTTACCTTCCTGCCGCAGTGGTACCTATTTTTCTACTTGCACTGGTGTGCTTTTGAACTGCTAGGTTGGCAGGAGGTGGGAAAGAACAATGGGAACTCACCCCATTGTGGGGATCCGAACCATCTACCTTATGATTGGCAAGCCCAAGAGGCTCAGGGGTTTAGACCACAGTGCCACCCGTGTCCCTACCTGTGTTCAACAGGTCTTAGTTTCAGGTAGCTACCTATCTCCTAAGATAACCTGCACCTTAAACCTCACCTACGTCATTAGTTTTGTTCTTTGCCTCTTGATTCTCCACGAACGTTGCATTTGCCATGACGCTTCAATGTTATTTCCTTGCGTTTTCTGAATGGCAAGTGCGGGATGTAAATAAACCATCTGGTTACACAATTTCATCTGCCATCTGGGCTCTCAAATGGAGCAAGCTAGGAACAGGGGCTACAGCTATTCTGGTTTCCTGTCCCCCATTGTATTTATTAATTTAAAGGTCGAATGGTGCACATCCATGCATACTGGGGGTGGGAAAGGACAGGAGGATTTTCAGTACCTATGTGGTAGGGGCTACTGATTTTTTAAAAAGAAAAAGATAGGTGCCAAATGGCTCCTTAGACCATGGTTGCAGTCACCAAAACGGAATGTCTAGTTGCCATTTCAGGGCAAGACGGCTCTCAAGTCTTATTTTTCAAAGGATGGACTGACTGTGATTGATTCTCTGGCTCCTTCAGGTGACAACCTTGAGCTTTTGAGGCAAGAGCTTTTGAGAACTTGAAGAAGAAAAGTCATTTGATCCAAAGACAGTCCACATATATATTGCTCTATTCCGACTTCCTTTTCCTAAGGTTGACTGCTCCTGCTCAGGCTGCACAGAACAAGCAATTTGTGTTCCAGAAATCCATTCCGATTGTGCAGATAAAATATAGCTGATAGAATTCCAAAGGATGCTGTGTGTGTGTGTGTGTGTGTGTGTGTGTGTGTGTCATATCCAGATCCAATGACCCCCAAATGATGAAGAGGTCAGGTGCCATCTTGGCACCCAGGCATCTTCTCTTGGTCATCAGCGGTCAAAAGCCAGGTGCAAAATGAAACCATTCACATAACAAAAACTACCATTGAGGTATCAATAATTTCAAAAGGAGGGGGGTCCATGGCTTGGCATTTTAAAAACAGGGGGCCTGCAGTACTTAGCTACAGTGGTACCTCGGGTTACATACGCTTCAGGTTACATACGCTTCAGGTTACAGACTCCACTAACCCAGAAATAGTACCTCGGGTTAAGAACTTTGCTTCAGGATGAGAACAGAAATTGTGCTCCGGCAGCGCGGTGGCAGCAGGAGGCCCCATTAGCTAAAGTGGTGCTTCAGGTTAAGAATACTTTCAGGTTAAGAACGGACCTCCGGAACGAATTAAGTACTTAACCCGAGGTACCACTGTAATTGGGAACCACTGCTCTAAGCAGTGGTTTTTTCTGGGGGGGGGGAATCAGGAGTACGCATACCCCTAAATATTTTGTCAATCTGATGGCAAATTCATTTCCTTTCCTGGTGATTTTCTTGAGTCAAAATGAGAGTACCCCTAAACATTTTTTAAGGAAAAAAAAATCACTGGCTCTAAGCCATTTGCAAAGATACAAGACAAAAAATAATAATATGCAATTGGTTAAAACGATAAGGCCGGTTGAAATAATGGAAGTTTTTCGGGGGGCTCTCTGACCTCAATTGGAAGGTAGTTCCATATAACAGGGACCCCAATACTAAACTAACAACTCCTGGTGGGTCCAAGTGGTTCATCTGAGCCATGGTGGGCCATAAACATTGACTCCCCAAAGACTTCAGCAATTGGGCAGGGATATAAAGGAGATATCCTGGACTCAAATTGTTAAGGGCATTGTAACCTAATGCAAGAACCGTGAGCTTTAAAAAACGAGCTGCCAGTGCAGACTTCTGAGAACTGTAGTTAAATGCTGGCGATAGCCTGTCCCCCATAAACTGCCTAAAAGTAAAGGTAAAGGGACCCCTGACCATTAGGTCCAGTCGTGACCGACTCTGGGGTTGCAGCGCTCATCTCCCTTTATTGACCAAGGGAGCCGGCGTACAGCTTCTGGGTCATGACTAAGCCACTTCTGGTGAACCAGAGCAGCACACGGAAATGCCGTTTACCTTCCCACTGGAACGGTACCTATTTATCTACTTGCACTTTGATGTGCTTTCGAACTGCTAGGTTGGCAGGAGCAGGGACCGAGCAACAGGAGCTCACCCCGTCGCGGGGAATCAAACCACTGACCTTCCGATCAGCAAGCCCTAGGCTCTGTGGTTTAACCCACAGCGCTATTATTATTCTGATCAGCAAGTCCTAGGCTCTGTAGTTTAACCCACAGCGCCACCCGCGTCCCTATATAAACTGCCTAGCCACTGGCATTTTGCACAAGCTGGAACATCCGCACCAGGCCCCAGGGTAGCCCCACGCAAAGTGCACTGCAGTAATCAAGGCTGCCATTTGATCAGCATAGGACCTGGCTTGACTTGCTTCCTTGAGTTACCTGCTCCGCACACATGAAGTCCTCTTCTTGCTTTTATGGCGCAGTTGTCTAGCTTAGATTGTGCCGTGATATGATGCTATTGTTTGGTGGCTGGGGACTTGTAAGCACATGTAATAGCTGTGCAACTTAGATGTTTTCTCCCACTCTGCCCAGAAACTTTTTAATTTCAAGAGTTGGCAAATGTACCAATAACCACGCCCTAAAACAAAGCTGTTGACATACGTATTTGCAGAGGCTCTTAATTGCATTGACTGGAGGCGGGAACACAGCCGAGGTATTAATTAAGTGAATACTCATTTCATAGATTTGGCCCTGTCCACTTTGGGACTACTGCACCAATCATATTAAAAAATAATTCTGTAGAACTTCAGAATTCTCTGTACACTGAAACATAGCACAGATTCAGGTACCAGGTGGGCAAAGGTGGATGAAACCAGAATAACAGATTTGGAATGAAAGATGGAACATTTGGGATTGGGAACCAAGTGTAAAACCAAGCTGGCTGTGCCTAATATAACCTTAATATAACCTGCAAACTCGAAGAATTTCTTTTTCCCTCTCCCCAACCCAATCCATTTTACTCAAAGTAGCGTCCATGCACTAATATAGCAAACAACTCACTTTTTGCAAAAAAACACAACACGTGTAGAACAAGTGGCTATTTTTACAGCCTCCAAATTCACAAGGTACTCCTTGCAGCTGTCTCAGCCAGAAGCTGCAAAAACAACACACACACCCCTTTTTAAAAAGGCTCCTGCAGTTTCTGAAGTCAAAAGACACTCTCTCCTGACCTGTTAGGACCCGATAGGACTGGGGAGAAAAACACCACCACCAGTATTTCTGAAAAGCATAAATATCATCTGATTTTCTAAAATGGGTCACAAAAATAAACAGCACATGGACGAACACAAATGCGGTTGACACATTTCCCTGGAACAAAACCTCAGGATTTGCTTGAAGCTGTGAAAAGATCCAAGGTTTCTTTGACTCTCCCAATACTGATATACTGTATTATTTTAATTTTTCATTCACAAACGGAGACTCCAAAATTCAGCAGGGGAAAAAAGAACAGCGCGTAATTATAAAGGGACACCTCCTACCAGCACCTCTGCTGGCAAAACCTTTAGCAAAATTCAAAACAGAATGCAGGAGATTTAACAGAATGGTCCATTTCGTTATATTCAAACACACAAGCGACCCAAATAATCTTGCAGAGAAGACTGCCGGGAGAGAGGTGGGCTGAACGTTAAATCAGGGAAATCTGTAACGCAGGACAAATGTTTTTGCCACCCTGACTGCAAAATCTCCATCAGATGCACGCCGTGTGGAATTTACTTCAACCCACACATTCTTTCTGCAGCTCTAAAAATGCAACTTGAGATCAGGCCAGGCCCAACCACCCCCTAACCATTCAGCCATGGGGAGATGGGGGGGGGGTCCGAAATCAGCAAGAGTTGCAGTTGAGCTGCAATGCAAAGCAAGCCCGCCCACGCAACCCTCCTCCCCTGCAAAAAAACACACACACAAAAAAATCCATTTGCAAAACTTCGAACAGCAAGATGCAACAAAAGAAGCAGATTGTTCCCAATTGTAATGCACGCTTGGCAATGCATCTTGCTAAAAGGAGTTTCAAAACATTTCAAATACAAAATAACCAACAAATACATACATACATACATATATATATACATACTGTATATATTTAAAGCAGTAACACAGTTAAGTAGGTAGATAGAATGAACTCACCAATAGAAGGGAGGGAGAGATTCCCAGAGCCACTTTTAACTAAGAATGAATTGGGGACAAACTCTTCTTCAGAGTCAGAGTCCTGAGTTGGCTGGGCCACCCCATTGCCTAGCAACCTCCTCTGGCTCTCATTGGCTGGCGGGGAGGGGGGAGGGGAGGGGGTTTGCTCAATAGGGGTTGATGAAGCAGATGAACAATGCAAGGGAGGACCTGTTAAACACAAAACACAAACACAGACAGAAAATAAATAACTGAAAATTGCAACCCAAAAAAGGAAAACAGAAGAAGGAAGGAAAACACCAGGACAACAAGGGGGGGGGGGGACAAAGATACATCAAACAAACACACACAAAAAACATGCACAGAGACTCAGATAACTTCCATTTGCAAATACTGTATACTGAGCACAATTTGGGCTGCCCCCTTGCGAAGGAGAAGATCCCATTCAATCCACTGGTGGAGATGACCTCTGAATAAATGCACAGAGATGCATAAGGCATTCAGTTAGAAAGCTCTTGAGTTTCCTGTTGTATATGACTTTGGGCGTGGGGAGAAAGGTTCTTGTCATTTTAAGCAGCCAGCTGGAGAGGGAATCCAAGAGTATTGAGGCTGGATTTAATCATGCATCGCTGCGATTTCTAAGCCCAGTGATCATGCCCTCCGAGGAGGAGACGGAAGGTTGCACCAGCAGGCGATTGCATGATGAAACTGAGCCGTAACAGATAAGGAGCAAAAGTCAATCGAAGATCAAGAGAGAAGGTGCTTTGGAGTGCGGAACGCTAGGGGTGGAGAGATGCTTTGTTGGGTATCATTTGATGAGGGGGTCCTTCTCCTTGCCAGAAGTGAAGGAAGGAAGGGGCTTGCCCCAATGGCACAGCTGGAAAGAGCTGCAGCTCAACAGGTAGAGCATCTGCTTTCCTGGGGGGGGGGCGAGGTCCTAGGTTCAAACCCCGCCCCCCCCAAACGTCCAGCTATAGCACTGGGTATCCTGCCTGCCTGAGATATTGCAGAGCTGTGCCAGTGATGCTCAGCCAAATGGACCAATTCTCTGGCTCAGTGTATAAAGGTAAAGGGACCCCTGACCATTAGGTCCAGTCGTGGCCAACTCTGGGGTTGCGGAGCTCATCTCGCTTTACTGGCCGAGGGAGCCAGCGTTTGTCTGCAGACAGCTTCTGGGTCATGTGGCCAGTATGACTAAGCCGCTTCTGGCGAACCAGAGCAGCGCACGTAAACACCGTTTACCTTCCCGCCGGAGCGGTACCTATTTATCTACTTGCAGTTTGATGTGCTTTCGAACTGCTAGGTTGGCAGGAGCAGGGACAGAGCAACGGGAGCTCACCCCGTCGTGGGGATTCGAACCGGCAACCTTCCGGTCAGCAAGTCCTAGGCTCTGTGGACACCCATCTAACACCCGCATCCCTGGCTCAGTGTATGGCAGCTCCCAATGTTTCTGCGATACACGGCAGAGGATTGGAAAGAAAGGGAGCTCAACAAATCTTTGTTATTTCCGTAGCATACAGGTGTGGCCGACACATAACTCTGTCCGCCACGGCTTCATTTACACACGCAGCCGCCACGCTGGACCCAGAAAATATAAAATTTGCCACCCAACCGGGTGCCTCTGGCAGAGAAGAAGGTTTCCTGTGAGTATTTTTTTGCAGGAGGGGCTCAAGCACAAAATGGCATAATAGGTTTTATTGCAGTTAAAGTGGATTAAAGCACTCTTGTCTCCCTGGCGCAATAAATCCAGTTTTTTTTATTTGAAAAAAAAAGTATTTGGAAACTGATGGGGGAAATGCACTGAAAAAGGTAGGATGGTGTAATAATTAACAGGAAGGTGCATAAACACCCCACATTCAAATCACTGTCATATGACCTCTCCAGGAACAAATCCTCAATAGAGATGAGCACAGAACCCATCCTGCTAATTCTTTGAGGTTGAAAGTATGCAACAAAGTAAAATCAAACACACACACAAAAATCACAGTAACTCATTTCTTAAAACAACTGGATCATCACCGCTTGCAGGCTAAAATGCAGCATTAAAAAAATGAAGCCCTCAGAACCAGGGCTAACCATTTTTAAAAGTAATCAGCAGGAGAATCAAAGGTTTGTTTTTTAAAAGGAAATTCTTTAAATGCCAGCGGAACATAGATGAAGAGGGAGAGGGCCAGGTTAGTTATAACATTTTTATTTTGAAAAAGTTTAGGAGAAGGTGAGATTATTATTTCTCTTAGTAACTGGATTTTCCTATTATATTCTAATCTGAAAAATTTGCCTTCGTTTCCCACCTTTTAAAACTTTATACTTATTATCACAATTTATCATCACTGAAAGCTAGATGCTCCTATTTTGTTTTGGTTTGTGTATACAGTACATATATAGCATGTTCTTTACCAGTAATGGTTTGTTTGTTTGTTATTAAAGAGTTTGGTGCTAATGTAAAAGTTTGATTTTTAAATAAACAAATAAATGGGAAACAGCTTAATCTTCTGGAGCAGGGAGTAATTCTTCCTATTGGCCATTGTTATTATTACTATTTATTTATTTTTAAAGTGTGTCCTTTTGGGGGAGTTTCCCTCCATTCATATCTCGCTGCTGCCTGAAAGGCAGGATTTGCGCAGCAAATTACATCTGAGGGTCTTGTAGACTCTACAGGAATCATAGAGTCATAAGAGTTGAAGGGATCCCAAGGGTCATCTAGACCAACCCCCTGTAACGCAGGAAATCTACACCCTGTGTGTGAGCACATGTTTATTTGTGTGCCTGCGTGGGTGCCCTCTGATGATCTGTGGCCATCCTGGGATCTTGGAAACCCCAAAACTAGCCTCAACAGAACATGGCAATTTGGCTGCAAAACCTGCCCCAAACACCATGCACCTGTTTTAGTCTGGTTGTCACAGGCACCCAACAGTCCATAACTGCACACTTCGCTGCAAACCCCATAGCGAATTTTGAACTGTTTCCAACCTTTTGACATGTAAAGAGTGGGTGCATATCTGCATGAAATCCATCCTTCCTGTTCTAGGCTGCAGTTTGGCTTGGTTTAAAGATGAGAAAGGTTCCCATTGTTGCAATTGATAGGTAAAGGTAAAGGGACCCCTGACCATTAGGTTCATTCGTGGCCGACTCTGGGGTTGCGGTGCTCATCTCACTTTATTGGCCAAGGGAGCCGGCGTACAGCTTCCGAGTCATGTGGCCAGCATGACTAAACCGCTTCTGGTGAACCAGAGCAGCGCACGGAAACACCGTTTGCCTTCCCGCCAGAGTGGTACCTATTTATCCAATTGCACTTTGACGTGCTTTCGAACTGCTACGTTGGCAGGAGCAGGGACCAAGCAACGGGAGCTCACCCCGTCACAGGGATCCAAACCGCTGACCTTACGATCAGCAAGCCCTAGGCTCTGTGGTTTAACCCACAGCGCTACCCACGTCCCACTTGCAATTGATAGTAAAAAGGTAAAGGGACCCCTGACCATTAGGTCCAGTTGTGGCCGACTCTGGGGTTGCGGTGCTCATCTCTCTTTATTGACCGAGGGAGCCAGCATACAGCTTCCGGGTCATGTGGCCAGCATGACTAAGCCGCTTCTGGCGAACCAGGGCAGTTCACGCAAACACCGTTTAACCTCCATCTTTCCCAACATCAGGGTCTTTTCCAGGGAGTCTTCTCTTCTCATGAGGTGGCTAAAGTCTTGGAGCCTCAGCTTCAGGATCTGTCCTTCCAGTGAGCACTCAGGGCTGATTTCCTTAAGAATGGAGAGGTTTGATCTTCTTGCAGTCCATGGGACTCTCAAGAGTCTCCTCCAGCACCGCTTTCCCTTAGGACACCCCTATTTTCATCAGAGAAGTGTATGGAGTTATGTGACCCCCTGAGCCAAGGGGATAAGTAACTCTACAACTGAATGCTGCACTGTGTAGGGAAGGTTTTTTTTTTTAAAAAAGGTTAATGTTTTATTATGTTTTTCTATATGTTGTAGGCCAGCCAGAGTGTCTGGGGCATTATTATTATTATTATTATTATTATTATTATTATTATTATTATTAATGTCCCTATTTTCATCAGAGAACAAGCAACAACCACCGCAGGAGAGACCAGAGATCACTAGGCCATCAACCTGTTCCCACGGCAACAAACCAGAGATGCCTACAGGAAGGAGAGCCATGTGTGTCACAGCAGCCAAGTTCTGAGCACAGCACCACTCCAAGAAGGCCTTCCCAAAATTCCCGGGAACATCACTAAAACTGCCATTTTATTATTATTATTATTATTTTACAAACGCCCTGGGAACGGGAGGCAGAAAGTAGCGTAATCCCGGGGAGCGACCGCGCACTTTCCGTTAACTGCAAAGAAAACAAATCGCCCCGAGAAATTTGTGCCAGACTCTGCAAAAACAACAAAAATAAAACTTTATAATACTTTCTAACATGTTGTATAAAAGTTACGGGCTGGCGTAACCAAAACCATACGGCGACTGCACAGTATCTCTTTCCAAAAGGCATGCGGGGAGGGTCAGGGCGGGGGGTGGGGTGGGGCTAGGAACCGGCAAAGGGTTTTATCTGTTCAGCATTGCCTCCCCCGCACCCACCCAGAAAAAAAGATTTGCTAAGGTTCAGAGAACTAAAAGCCCATTTCTCCTCCCTCGCTTCCTCCCTTCCTCGCATTTGGTCGCTAGACCATGTCACGAAGGCAGGGGGGCTGGCGTGAAATCCCCTCCCTGGTTTATGTCGAGCTTGCCTTGTACATTGTCGAAATTGCACATTGCTCCCCACCCCACCCCCTTCTCTCTCTTTGTCAGTAGGGTTTTGATCACAGCTTGTGCTGCGGACCCATCCGTGAGGCCCCGAAGTTTCGGAGCAAGCAGATGAATGAAGCCCCAAGCCCTCCCATGTTAAAAGGTGCTGCGTGTAATTCAGACCCCCGTCCCCCGAAGACCAAAGTGCAACTATAACTCCATCTGTACAAGAGAGAGAGAGATTTGGTCTCGCCCCGTGGCCACATATATCACATCCACGCAATGCTGACAAAGCCAAATGCCACCAATGTCGTTCTGCTGCTTTGTTTACCACTGGCGACGATGTAACCTTAGGTAAAGGTAAAGGGATCCCTGACCATTAGGTCCAGTCGTGACCGACTCTGGGGTTGCGGCGCTAATCTCACTTTATTGGCTGAGGGAGCCGGCGTACAGCTTCCGGGTCATGTGGTCAGCAGCACTAAGCTGCTTCTGGCGAACCAGAGCAGCGCACAGAAACACCGTTTACCTTCCCGCTGGAGCGGTACCTATTTATCTACTTGCACTGGCGTGCTTTCGAACTGCTAGGTTGGCAGGAGCTGGGACCGAGCAACGGGAGCTCACCCCGTCACGGGGATTCGAACTGCCGACCTTCTGATTGGCAAGTCCTAGGCTCTGTGGTTGAACCCACAGCATCACCCACGTCCCAGCGATGTAACCTTACCCATGGTCTGTTCTCCCACTTACAGACGTACCTGTCCGCACTGGTCAGAATGCAGGGTTCCTAATCTCCCCACTGCCTGAATAAGGTTTTCTGGAGCTCCGGAAACTCACAGTGGCCCCAGCCCACTCCAAAATTCTCTTTGCATCCCAAATAAATAGAGTCCTGCTGTTAACTACTGGGCTGGTTCAGGTCAGCCTATGGAATTAAGCCTCAGATGCATGTCATATGGCCCCATTTCCCCCTAGATTAGCCACGTCTCCTGTATACAAAGAATCATTTTCTATCTCAGGTGTCAGGAGCGAGCCAGCAATAAATCACACTGAGTAAGTGAAGAGAACTCTTTATTGGAAGAAATAGGGGGTCTGCTCAGGGGTGCCCGGCCTAATGAGCACAGCAACTCTTCTTTGACCCTATGAGGCAGTTGTGGAGGCTGAAGGTCCCAGAATTCCCAAAGCAGCCTAAGTCTCCTTTTCCCCAGGTCCTTCCCAAGCAATCTGAGACTGCGCCCATGTCTCCCTCTGCTCCTCATACTTCATACCTCTCCTGGTCCTGTGGGGACTAGGGAGCAGGGAAGCTTGTCGCAGCAGGAGGGGGAGACACCTTGGCTTCTTCACCAGCCTGATTCATCTCTGCCTCTTGACCTCCTCCTCCCACCCTGCTGCCTCTCTGGCACGGACTCTCCCTTCTCACTAAACCCTGTTACCCCTTCAGCTTCCGACACCACCTCCTCTTCCCAGGTTTCTCCCCCTTCTTCCTCTGACCATTCATCGTTGTCCCACCACCAATCCCTGGGCTCTGAGCCTTCTTCCCTTGGGGGTTTCCCCGCTGGTTCCTCCCACCACTCCTCTGTGTCCAGCCAGTCCATAACATCAGGGGTCGGGAACGACCTGCCCATGGGCCAACTTTGGCCTGCTAGGCTGTTTCAGGGAAACAGAAGCAGAGTTTGCCATTCAGAAGCCTATGGAGACCTGGCAGGAAGGACAATGAATGGCAATACTAGCTGGGTAAGGCTGGATGCGGGTGGCGCTGTGGTCTAAACCACAGAGCCT
Organism: Podarcis cretensis; assembly: GCF_951804945.1. Lineage (NCBI taxonomy): Eukaryota > Metazoa > Chordata > Lepidosauria > Squamata > Lacertidae > Podarcis > Podarcis cretensis. Next base: position 10,845,873 of record NC_137173.1, read on the forward strand.
AGGGCTTGCCGATCAGAAGGCCAGTGGTTCGAATCCCCACGACGGGATGAGCTCCCGTTACTCTGTCCCAGCTCCTGCCCACCTAGCAGTTCAAAAGCATGTCAAAGTGCAAGTAGATAAATAGGTACTGCTCCGGCGGGAAGGTAAATGGCATTTCCATGCGCTGCTCTGGTTCGCCAGAAGCGGTTAGTCATGCTGGACACATGACCCAGAAGCTGTACGCCGGCTCCCTCGGCCAATAAAGCGAGACGAGTGCCACAACCCCAGAGTCAGCCACGACTGGACCTAACGGTCAGGGGTCCCTTTACCTTTAAGGCTGGAAAAGAGGCCATTCCAAGCTCCTGGAATCCTCAGCTGGAATCCGAGTGCTGCTGCCAACTTGGCCTAATGGATATACTGGTCTCACGCAATGAAAATTAGGAGTGGATAGACAATTTCTTGCCAGCTTTCAGATTTAAAGGCCCTTGGTCAGACTCGACATTATATTGCATCTGCAAGCAGCAGTCAATGAAGCAGAGCAAAGGGAAGGAAAAATGGCTACCAGGCATCTGTGCAGTAGATGCAGGGACAAAAGGCAGCAACATTTTTCACAGCAGGGACAATGATGCCATCTCCCGGAAGGGTATATGCCAATCTTCTGCACAGGGCAATACAGTGGTGCCTCGCAAGACGAAATTAATCCGTTCCGTGAGGCTCTTCGTATAGCGGTTTCTTCATCTTGCGAAGCAAGCCCATTGACAGTTTAGCGGATTAGCGCTATTAGCGGTTTAGCGGCTTATCAGCGGATCAGCTGTTAAGCGGCTTATCAGCTTAGGAAAGGGGGGGGAGGGGAAAAAACCCGCAGGAACTCGCAAGACATTTTCGTCTTGTGAAGCAAGCCCATAGAGAAATTCGTTTTGCGAAGCGCCTCCAAAATGGAAAACCCTTTCGTCTAGCGGGTTTTCCGTCTTGCGAGGCATTCACTTGTGGGGCACCACTGTAAATGAGCTTTTTTCCCTTCCCGGAGGGAAATCCACCAAACAAACTAAGCAGAGGAAGAGGGAGGTTTCATTAGTATGCATGGCTAAGGGCTGAACTCATTGTTTTAAGATGCTCAGGTCCTTTTATTGTGAGCGGCCAAAATGTCACCAAGCATGAGCAAGCTTTAGGGTCCAACAGAACTCTTCATTGGGAGAGGAAGTGTAGCACAGCGGTGGGGGATTTGCTTTGCGTGCAGAAAGTCTCGGTTCAACCCCTAGCATTGCTAGGCAGGGCATGGAGTTTCCCCTGCCTAAAACCCTGGGAAGCTGCCAGTTGGTGTAGACAATACTAAGTTAGATGGACAATGGGTCCAATAGCTTTTCCCATGCTTCCCATCAGGCTGGATTTTAAGCAGAGTTGTGGGGAGCAAAAAACTAGCTTAGTATTGAAGCTATAATGTCCACAGTAGTCATTTTTACTGTATAGAACAAGGTTTATCAGACTTGGGTCACCCACTGTTTTTGGACTACAATTCCCATCATCTCTGACCACTGGTTCTGCTAATGGGAGTTGTAGTCCAACAAGAGCTGGAGAGCTAAGTTTGGGAAACCTTGGTATAGAAAGGGCATAGCCATGAACAACATGCACCCCAGAATTTACAACTACAGTGGTACCTCGGGTTGAGTACTTAATTCGTTCTGGAGGTGCGTTCTTAACCTGAAACTGTTCTTAACCTGAAGCACCACTTTAGCTGGAGCACGATTTCTGTTCACATCCTGAAGCAAAGTTCTTAACCCGAGGTACTATTTCTGGGTTAGCGGAATCTGTAACCTGAAGCGTATGTAACCCAAGGTACCACTTTACTCCCTCCTCATCCCATGCAGTTTTGGGCCTTGGTCCACCCAATTCTGGTATTCCCTTCCTTCCCCTCTTTCATTCCTTCCACCCCCTCCCCTCTTCTCTCCCTCTCTTGTCTCCCTCCCACTTTCAAGGACACCCCCCCCAAGCGGAACAAATAACCTGCTGACAACTGCATGCCAACCCTTTGACACCTTGTTCCAAGAAGCCTTCAGAGGATGTGTAAAAATATCTGAGGCTGAAAGGCATGAGAGAGAGAGAGAGAGAGAGAGAGAGAGAGAGAGAGAGAAACACACACCTGGAAATGGTAAATGAAAGCAGTTGCTAAGATGCACTTTGCTGAAAGGGACTCAGCTTAGGGGTAAACAAGATGCATTCTTTCCGTGTAGAAATGTGTAAAGTTACAAGCAGTGCAGAGAGAAATCATTTGCTTCTCAAAATACCACACATGATGTTTAGCATCTTCATCAAGCACGGAGGACCTTTTCTCCAGCCTGAGAGCCACATTCCAGCTGGGATAGCTCAGTCAGTAGTGCATATGAAATGGGCGTAAAGGTAAAGGGACCCCTGACCGTTAGGTCCAGTCGCAGACGACTCTGGGGTTGCGGCGCTCATCTCCCTTTATTGGCCGAGGGAGCCGGCGTACAGCTTCCGGGTCCTGCGGCCAGCATGACTAAGCCGCTTCTGGCAAACCAGAGCAGAGCACGGAAACGCCGTTTACCTTCCCGCCAGAGCGGTACCTATTCATCTACTTGCACCTGGACGTACTTTCAAACTGCTAGGTTGGCAGGAGCAGGGACCAAGCAATGGGAACTCACCCCGTCGCTGGGATTCGAACCGCCGACCTTCTGATTGGCAAGTCCTAGGCTCTGTGGTTGAACACACAGTGCCACCCGCATCCCATGAAATGGGCTTATAGACTCCCAACTCCTATTGGTCCCAGGCAGCATGGCCAAACATCAGGGATGATGGGAATTAGAGTGCAACAGCACTGATGTGCTGTTTATAGCTCAGGCCACTGTGCTAGCATACAAAGTTTTGCCAATAGGTTACAGAGACAGGAATAGGCAGGCATCGGAAAATCTGACTGTGTACTATTGTTGCTGAACTTCCTATTCTGATATTTTATTCTATTTTTAAAATAATGTTTTATATTGCCCACCTGGTTGTTGTTGTTGTTGTTTTTAAATAAGGAGAAGGGATATAGATTTGTACGGACAAATGTTTGTTCATCACAATTCACAGTTCACTTTTAGCATTCGTTGTCACATAGACAGCTTTAAAACCTTGGCTGGCGATGCCATGTGCATCTGACTGCCCACTGTGAGAATGGGATGCTGGGCTAGGACTGATGTACACCTTAAATGGGGATTGCTGGAGGTGCATATGCTTAGCACATGAAAAACTGTGCATGGGATTATACAGCATTCCCATGTAGGAAACGAGTCCTGTACATGAAAGAGTCGTAAACATGTCTCTGTGTTGCGTGGTCCCCACTCGCCTTTCCCACACAGCAAATCTGAGCGTTACCCAGCTCACTTGTATGGATCTATGTCTGAAAGAGTGTGCAAAAGCTATGGGGGAAATATATTGCTCTGCTTGCACAAGAAGGCGCATAGGTGCTGTGATCTAAACCAATGGCCCTCTTCGGCTTGCTGATCAGAATGTCGGCGTTTTGGATCCCTGCAACAGAGTGAGCTCCCATTGCTCTGTCCCAGCTCCTGCCAAACCTAACAGTTCGAAAGCATGCCAGTGCAAGTAGATAAATAGGTACCACTATGGCAGGAAGGTAAACAGTGTTTCCGTGCACACTGGCACTCGTCACGGTCCTCCATGCACCAGTAGCGGTTTAGTCATGCTGGCCACATGAGCTGGAAAGCTGGTTGTGGACAAACCGGCTCCCTTGGCCTGAAAGCGAGATGAGTTCCGCAAACCCATAGTTGCCTTTGACAGGACTTAACCATCCAGGTATCCTTTACCTTTTACTTTTACAAGCAGGCACATAGTTTAACCAAAGAAATAAAGTTAGTTAAAGCCGTTTCTTCCACACTATTTCAAACTGAATGAAATCCCCGAAGTGTGAAGGAAAGGAGCAAGGTGAGATTCTAAAATACGCACAAAGGTAAGATGAGCCATGTTTGGTGTTTTCTTTTTCTTTTTCTTTAAAATAGGTATTCTAGCAAAAAAATCACACCTGGGAACCGAGAACCCCTTACTTGTTGAAATGTGTTGAATGGATTGCAGAAATGTGTGGTGGGGGGTGGCGGCGGCGGCGGAGGGCTGCCTAAGTCTGAGGGGCTGCAGCTGGGCTCCTTTACAATTTAAACACAGGCAGAGTTAGAAACACACACAATAACTTTGCCAAAGTTTCAGAGCTGTGGAGCTCCATGCTGCGTTCGGGGAGAGGGTGAGAAAAGCAATTTGTATCCCTCTAGAGCTGCTATTTACAAAAAGAGGGAAGTGTATGATTTGAAAAGCATTATCTGTGATCCTGGGGTTCTTCCCTCCCTGTGTCCCCCCAGATGGGAGGGTCTAAGGCAGGGGTGACGCGGGGGCTCAATCCAGCCTCTGGGCAATTTTTTCAAGTCCTCAGACCCCACCGGTTTTGGTTTTGGCAGCGGCGGCAGAAAGAAAACAAATTTAGAGTGGGCAGGATGCTAGTCTGGGTGGACCCTATAACCCGATGAGATGCAGCCCAAACATCTGGGACCAGAGTTACTAGGAAAAGCTAACATAGTAAATTAATTACAGTGGTACCTCGGGTTACAAACGCTTCAGGTTACAAACGCTTCAGGTTACAGACTCCGCTAACCCGGAAGTAGTACCTCGGGTTGAGAACTTTACCTCAGGATGAGAACAGAAATCGCGTGGCGGCAGCGGGAGGTCCCATTAGCTAAATTGGTACCTCAGGTTAAGAACAGTTTCAGGTTAAGAACGGACCTCCAGAACGAATTAAGTTCGTAACCAGAGGTACCACTGTACAGTGATGAGATTCAAACTAGCTGCCACCAGAAGCAAGCAATTTCGCATCTATGCTTCCCAGAATAAGTGCTCAAAGCAGGCTTCGGACTAGGAAAACAAAACAAACGACGCCTCCTTTGCACAGATTGTTGTGAGTACTTGCAGGGCTGTCTTAAGCATCTGTGGTGCAAAGCTCCCTCCGGCACGCCCCCCCCCCCCCGGTTCCCAGAGTTTTTTAGGGAGGATGGCGCTGCTGGTGGAGCTGGAGGAGGCAGGCAGCGGCTGGAGGGCAGTTCCTCCGGTGGGGAAGAGGCGGAGGCTGGATGTGGCGCCTCCCGGCTCAGCTGGCCACTTTGTGCTGCGGTGGCCACGGCAGACGGAGGCTCCGGGCCCGGCGCTGCTTCGGCATGGCATGGCGGAGGCGGGCGAGGGCAGCGAGCTGATGCTGGGAGGCGTCTTGTCCAGCCTCCGCCTCTTCCCTCCAGAACTTGGCGCCCTGGCGCCCTGCGCCACTAGCCTCTATGGGTAAGACGCCCCTGAGTACTTGCAATGGACTCTCACTTTTGAATAGCTTGTGAACAAACCTGTCAAATTGTCTCAAGAGCTCCAACCAGGCCACGGGAGGGAGAGGAGGCAGATACACAAAGCAGATAAACTGAATTGCATTGCAGGGGGCCGGAGTGGACTAGTGTTTGAAATTTGCCAGGCGCATTTTGCACCTGGGTTTTGGCCACTTGCGACCAAGTGAAGATGCCCGGGCACCAGGATGGTGCCTGAAGTCTCCACCATCTAGACATGCATGCTTGGAAAACCCTTGAATCTTGCCTGTTTTCGCACACTAGCAACACACCCTGTAGAATTCTGTTATACCGTGGTACCTTGGTTTTCGAACGTCTCCATTGACGAATGTTTCAGTTTTCGAACACCGAAAACCTGGAAGCAAATGCTTTGGTTTTCGAACATGCCTCAGAAGTCGGACATGCCACACGGCTTCCGTACTGAGTTTTCTGTACTGAGTTTTCCGTACTGAGTTTTCCGTATTGAGGCTTCCGTGTTGAGTTTTCCGTTTTTGAACGTTTCGGAACTCGAACGCTCTTCCGGAACGGATTATGTTACAAAACCGAGGTGCCGCTGTATTTTATCTGCTCAACTGGAATGAATTTTAGGAACCCAAATGTCGTATTGAAAAATACAACTTTTGAGCTGTCTGGTCCAGAAATGGCAGCTAGGCATTCTGTTTTGGCAACTGTAACCCTGGTTTAAGGAGCCATTTGGCACCTAGATTATATATCTGGACTAGATGACCCTTGGGGTTCCTTTGTCCCTACAATCCTATGATTCTGTGAAGGGTAGTAATGCAAGAGATTGAAAAGACATGATGTATTATTGGTAAGAGAACATTAAACCGTACTTTATCTGACTATTATCAGGGAGGGGCAGTATGGTGTAGTGGTTGGAATGTTGTACTAGCAACCAGGAGACCAGCATTCAAATTCTTACTCAGCCTTGAAGCTCGTGGGGTGATCATGGACCAGGCAGTAACCTGCTTAAATTTAACCTAACCTACCTACTTTACCATACATCACTTTACCATATACATCACTACTGGTTTTCCCAGTAGCGATGTATGGAAGTGAGAGCTGGACCATAAAGAAGGCTGATCGCCAAAGAATTCATGCTTTTGAATTCTGGTGCTGGAGGAGACTCTTGAGAGTCCCATGGACTGCAAGAAGATCAAACCTCTCCATTCTGAAGGAAACCTGAGTGCTCACTGGAAGGGCAGATCCTGAAGCTGAGGCTCCAATATTTGGCCACCTCATGAGAAGAGAAGACTCCCTGGGAAAAGATCCTGATGTTGGGAAAGATGGAGGGCACAAGGAGAAGGGGACGATAGAGGACGAGATGGTGGGACAGTGTTCTTGAAGCTACTAAAATGAGTTTGACCAAACTGCGGGAGGCAGTGGAAGACAGGAGTGCCTGGCGTGCTCTGGTCCAAGGAGTCATGAAGAGTTGGACACGACTAAACGACTAAACAACAACCTATTTACAGGGTTGTTGAGAAGATAAAATGTGGAAAGAGAGAAGTATGCATGCCACCTTGAGATCCTTGCAGGAAAGGGGCGAGATATAAATGTCATTAATTACAAATAAATAAAACACAAGCTGTGTTACTTATCAGCCTGAAAAGGAATATTTTAATACAAATAAGGAAACAGTCAGCATGTGGCAACCCCAGTTAAAGCCCTTTGCAGTCCAATTCTATCCAGCATTTCTCCCCCACTCTTAAATTCACCCCTACCTGATGAAAATGAAATCCAATCGTGGTAAATGCTAACTTCGAAGTATTCCTGCCTTTCCTGTGAATTTCACCACATAAGGAGATGGGGGAAACAACTCTGGGAAAGTTATAGAGAATTGTATTCTCCGGTTGACAGCCACCCACGTAAGCAAGGCTTTTTTCTATAGCTGGAACTCAGTGGAACTCAGTTACGGCACCTCTCAGGTGGGCACAACTGCCCTTGGAAGAGATCAAGCGAGGCATTCAAGGTGGCACATCTTTCGCTAGAAAAATAGTAATGGACGTAACATCCTGCGTACTTGCTTATGACGGAAAGCACATGCCCTCTTTCAAGTGCTTAATTTACAAACTGTTCATTTTCGCGACGACTAGTCATCATCCGTCAGGAGTGGCTCACACCCACACTGATTGGATCCTATATTTATTTAAACAGGCTCTTGTATTCATTAAGTAAGGTCTCACATTCATTTGTGCTTTGCATAATAGCATGACACATTCCTTTCTCTCTCTCTAACGCATTGCTTTTGGGCTTCACTTTGGAAGATATAAGCACTTCTTTCTATATTCACGGGATTTGCTTAGCTTGTCGCTTTATTTATTTATTTATTTATTTATTTATTTATTTATTTATTTAGCTGTCTCCATCTGGTGAAACAAAGCTTAAGGCCACAAATATTTATGCCACACTGTAGTACAAAGTGTGCTGGTCCCGGGGGGGGGTGGTATTACCGTGCGGCATGGTCTGAGTCCGGCTCTAGGCCGAGGGTATGGAGACTGTCTGGCAAGGGTGAAGCAGGGTCCAAGTCAAGGAGCCATGTGTGGTCAGGAAGAGCAGGACAGGGTGCTGGCATGAACAGGTTACCAACGAAGTTGCTCCTGCAACCTGGGACTGGGCTGACTGGCCTTTATCTCCTCTGAGGCCTAGGGTGGCCCCGGTCCACAGGTGACTCGCCTCTCCTGGCCTGGAGGCGAGCACTCCTCCTGTGAGAACTTAGTTCCCTCTGCCTCTCTGCCCTGAGTCTCTGCAGCTCCGGAGAGGCTGGAGAGTTACTGGACCCAGAGTGTGATGGCCTGGGATTCCGATTCAGAGGCTGAACCAGAGGAATCCCAGCCTGCACAGGAGTCCCCGCCTCCAGGGCCGGCTGAACTGGGGCAGGGCCTTGATTCTGAAGCGCCTGCACCTGTGCCGGATCCTCAGGAGCAGGCACCAGGTGATTCCACTCTGGCTCCGGAGGTGGTTGAGGACTCAGTGCCTGCAGGTGAGTCTCCCCCTGGGCCCAGTAACCCTTCAGCCTCTCCTTAACTGCAGAGGCTCAGGGCAGAGAGGCGAAGGGAACTGGTTTCTCCCAGGAGGAGTGCTCGCCTTAAGGCCAAGAGAGGCGGGTCTCCTAGGGGCCGGGACTGCCCCTGGCCTCAGAACAGATAAAGGCCAGTCGGCCCGGTCCCAGGTTGTGGGAGCAACGTCGTTGTTGAGTACCTGTCCCCGCCCGGCTTCCTGCTTCGGACCTCGCCCTGCTCCTTGTGGACTGATTCCAGGCTAGTGACCCAGGACCGGACTTTGACTACGCCAACGGTAACCGTTCCCCCGGGATCAGCACACAGAGGCAGCTTCACCTTCCCCTGACAGGGCTGGGAGAGGAGCACCTGCAGGCAATGGATCCCCGATCACCTCCAGAGCCAGAGTGGATTCAGCTGGTGTCTGCTCCTGAGGATCCGGCACAGGTACAGGCCCTTCAGGTTCAAGCCCCTGCCCCAGCTCAGCTGGCCCTGGAGGCGGGGACTCCTGTGCAGGCTGAGATTCCTCAGGTTCAGCCTCTGAATCGGATTCCCAGGCCATCACAATAAGGAACGATGCATTGCTCGAGATGCTTTGCAGGCGAGTCAAAAGGACAAGGGGATGTTTTGCACAGGAGAGTCAAAAGGTTTGTCCTAGGAATGTGGCAATGGGGCTCATCCATGGATCTGCTCTCCTTCTGATCAACTAAAAGGTTCACAACGGGGTGAAAAGAACGTATGTCAACTGAGCTGGAAAGTGAGTTGAAAGAGGAAAAGTTGCAAAGTTGTGCAGCCAGAATTGTTAAGAGCAAGGAGTTGAAAAACAAGAAGAGAGAAAGAGGTTTTAAACACTTTAAGAGAGCTGGAAAGCTGGAAAGTGTTAGAGCTCAGCTCACAGTAGGGTAGTGCGGCAGAAAAGAGGAAACTGAAAGCAAAAATAACCCAGAAGCTGAATCAAGGGATGCAAATTGATATTGCCTTGGTTAGGGAAACAGTTCTGAATAGGTTTAGCTGGATGCTTTCATCTCTACTTATTTTTATTTGCTTTTATGGGTACTAAACTGCAAAATTAGGTGCTCCCCCTTTCAGTTATTCTCAAAAACTGTTTGATTTGATGCCTGAATAAAAATGCAAGAAAAAGCTTTTAAAAAAAGAAAGAAATATGAACCGGGGCTTTGATATCCACCCTATCCTAAGTGCTCTAACTCTCAAGCCAATTGAGGAAGCAGGTAGGTCCAGTGGAAGTACCAAAGGTTGTTTTATTATGTATTTTGTGTTTTTTATATTGCGATTTTATGTTGTGAACCGCCCTGAGATCTATGGGTCCTCTTCTTTGGCTTTCCTCGTAGCCGAGTAAGATTGTCTTCCATAAACATGGTTTTAACAGTGAGTCCGTAAGTGACAGTGGAGGCCAATTCTGGATCCATACGTCCTTCTGCAGTGGGGACATAAGTTTCCAGGTGGGAGTTCATCACGGTGAGGGTTTGCCAAGCGTGCCTTCCTCTTAGCACATTTCTCCCTTGCGTCCTGAGTTCGAGTGTCTTCAAAGCCCATGACACCTTTGATAAAAGCTGTTCTTCAGTTGGAGCGCTCGCACTGTTTCCCAGTTGTCAGTGTTTATACTACCTTTTTTTTAGATTTGCCTTGAGAGTCTTTAAACCTCTTTTGTTGACCACCAGCATTACACAGTATAGGGTGGTATAATAATAATAATAATAATAATAATAATAATAATACAGTGGTACCTCGGTTTACATATGCTTTAGGTTACAGACTCTGCTAACCCAGAAATAGTGCTTCAGGTTAAGAACTTTGCTTCAGGATGAGAACAGAAATCGTGCTCCGGCGGCGCGGCGGCAGCAGGAGGCCCCATTAGCTAAAGTGGTGCTTCAGGTTAAGAACAGTTTCAGGTTAAGAACGGACCTCTGGAACGAATTAAGTACTTAACCTGAGGTACCACTGCAATAATAATAATAATAATAATAATAATAATAATAATAATAATAATACTGCCAGCAGCTCATCTAGTCCAGCATCACAGTGGCCAACCAGCAGACAGGATTTGAAGACAAGACCACTGGGATTCAGAAGCACTGATGCCCCCAGTGTGTTCCAAAAACAAAACCCCTGTGTTGCAATACAGAATAATCTGCTCACATACAGCCGCAACACGTGGCTAATAAGTATGATAAATTTATTATTATTATTAGCAGTGAGAATATAACCCAAAATTTACAAATCATAAACATCATTATATAATGTGTGTGGAGAATTACAGCGCCTGCTGTGGCTGTAGAGACTGAATACAGGAGAGACATGTTTTGTTGCAGCTGGGGCAGATGAAGGCGTCTGGTTGGGCTGCTGCAGATGCACCAGGGCATTTCTTCTGTCTGCGCGATGCAGGAATCACAGCACTTGGAACTACGCACAATTTACTTGTAAATATGTTATTTGGGAATAACATCAAGGTTGCAGGTTCGATCCCAGTCTGGGATGGTTTGCAGGGGGTTGGACTAGATGATTCTAAGGGTCACTACCACCTCTACAATTCTACGATTCTATAATCATATGATTTAACAGCATCTAAAAAAGCAGAGACTTCACCATGCCAACAAAGGTCCGTATAGTTAAAGCTATGGTTTTCCCAGTAGTGATGTAGGGAAGGGAGAGTAGGACCATAAAGAAGGCTGATCGCCAAAGAATTGATGCTTTTGAATTCTGGTGCTGGAGGAGACTCTTGAGAGTCCCATGGACTGCAAGAAGATCAAACCGATCCATTCTGAAGGAAATCAGCCCTGAGTGCTCACTGGAAGGACAGATCATGAAGCTGAGGCTCCAATACTTTGGCCACCTCATGAGAAGAGAAGACTCCCTGGAAAAGACCCTGATGGGAAAGATGGAGGGCACAAGGAGAAGGGGACGACAGAGGACGAGATGGTTGGACAGTGTTCTCAAAGCTACCAACATGAGTTTGACCAAACCGCGGGAGGCAGTGGAAGACAGGAGTGCCTGGCATGCTCTGGTCCATGGGGCCACGAAGAGTCGGACACGACTAAACAACTAAACAACAACGATTCAACAGAACTTTATGTTCCTTTTATGACATGCACCAACACAGAGCAGTGCCCTTTCATTAAGAACTTTGTGGCAACTGAAGTAAACGCAAAAAAATAGTCAAAGGTTTCTGCTTTGGAATCACAGCAAGGAAGCAAAAATGTCTTTTCTTAAGTTTAATTCAACCCCATCGCCTTTTGGGTGGGTGGTGGGGGAGAAGATAAACACTGGAGATTCTCCAGGATGTTGAAGTAGGCAGGCGAGTGCAGAAGTCATCATCATAAAAGTAGCAAACGCAAGACAGACTCTCTCCACCTGGAGTCCACGAAGCAGCAAGAAGCAGCAGACCAGAACAAACCAACAGGGTATCTAATCTGCCATCATTTCTCCAACTGTAACCAACTGTGGATGCATCTTTTAAAAAACCCACTCCATAAAGGCCTTAATTATGCAGCTCCATACCCCGGGGAGAGATTTTTTCCAGGCACCACCTGGTGACGGGTCGACTTGCCGAGGCTTAATGACTGACAGCGTTGCTCACTGTTAACCCAGCCCCGTAATTCCCAAAGGGCGCACTTCCAAGCCTGGGAGAAAAAGGTTGGCGTGCCTGGAGAAATAAAACAATTAAGAGCCCCTGCGAACCCAGCAAAGTATCCCTCTCCTTCCCCAGAAAACATAACCCTGATTCTCCAGAATTCACAGCTCTGACCTTTCCTGCTTCTAAGCAGCCGCTGGCGGGGACCAGCAATTCTGCTTTTTGCATCAGCTGGGACTGAATAATTCAAACACGCCCTGAGCCAGTGACATGGCAGAATTACCTGTTGGCTAATTGTTCCTTATTTTTTATTTATTAATTAACGCACACATATATATCCCTGCCTTTCAGTCCAAAAGGATCATCGAGACAGCTAAAAACTGGCTCAGACATCTTGCCCATGAGAGAAATGGGTGTTGATGACTACAGTGGTACCTTGGTTCTCAAACGCCTTGGTTCTCAAATGCCTTGGTTCCCAAACATCAAAAACCTGGAAGTAAGTGTTAGGCACCTCAGATATTTCCTGATGCCATGGGAAAGAGCTTTGTGGGTGGCCACAGCAGAAAGCTTCCTTTTAGACAGAGTTAAACAATGTCAAAGTTTCTCAGATATATAGATATGGAACATTGCAAGCTAAGCACCCCACATGTGTGTTGGTGACACTATGGACACTAGCCAATAGCCTCCAGCACAGTTACAACACTATCAGTGGTTGTTTACCTTACAGAGAAGGTCATGGCTTTCCCTAATCGTACCAGAAAATGCAATGGCACTGCACCAGCCCTGGAACCTAGAAAAAATGAAGCATCTGAAACAGGTTCTGAAAGTAGGAATGCAGGTGGGGGCTGGTTGAGGATGGTGGGGCAGCACCACATCAATAATAATAATAATAATAATAATAATAATAATAATAATAATAATTTATTTATACCCCGCCCATCTGGTTGGGATTCCCCAGCCACTCTGGGCTGCTTCCAACAAAAAATATTAAAATACCGTAATACACCAAACTTTAAAAGCTTCCCTAAACATCAGTCTCCACTGCTCATATGGGGAAAGGTATATTTTCTCATTTCCCGGTAGTGATGTATGGAAGTGAGAGCTGGACCATAAAGAAGGCTGATCGCCGAAGAATTTGAATTATGGTGCTGGAGGAGGAGACTCTTGAGAGTCCCATGGACTGCAGGAAGATCAAACCGATCCATTCTGAAGGAAATCAGCCCTGAGTGCTCACTGGAAGGACAGATCCTGAAGCTGAGGCTCCAGTACTTTGGCCACCTCATGAGAAGAGAAGACTCCCTGGAAAAGACCCTGATGCTGGGAAAGATGGAGGGCACAAGGAGAAGGAGACGACAGAGGACGAGATGTTTGGACAGTGTTCTCGAAGCTACCAGCATGAGTTTGACCAAACTGCGGGAGGCAGTGGAAGACAGGAGGGCCTGGCGTGCTCTGGTCCAGGGGGTCACGAAGAGTCGGACACGACTAAACAAATAAACAACAACAATATTTTCTCAAGGGCCCAATATCTTGCCCTGCATTTCCCCAGGGACCCTGAGACTTCCCTGCTGCCTATGCAACGCAGTTGGGTAGGGAGAATTTTTGACATGTACACATACTCATGTCTTCCAGTGTTTGAAATAGATGCCGGGATGCCAGAATGGCGCCTGATGTCTCTACCATCTGGAGGTGCATGACTAGGGATCCTTGGATCTGTACCATTTTTGCGCACTAGCAACACACCCTGTAGAATTCTCTCCATTATATTTTATCTGCCCAACCAGAATGAATTTCAGGAACCAAAAATATGGCTGAGAAATATGACTTTTGAGCCACCTGGCCCGAAAAATGGTCCATTTTTTCAACGGTAACCCTGGTTTAAGGAGCTACAGTGGTACCTCAGGTTAAGAACTTAATTTGTTCCGGAGGTCCGTTCTTAACCCGAAACTGTTCTTAACCTGAAGCACTACTTTAGCTAATGGGGCCTCCTGCTGCCACCACACCGCTGGAGCACAATTTCTGTTCTTATCCTGAGGTAAAGTTCTTAACCCGAGGTACTATTTCCGGGTTAGCGGAGTCTGTAACCTGAAGCGTATGTAACCTGAAGCGTATGTAACCCGAGGTACCACTGTATTTGGCACCTCGTTTATATATCTGTGTTCTTAACACTGCACTCTCCATCTCTCGACCACAGCCTTCAACTCTCATTTTCGGTTAAAAATGAAATAAAATAACCAGGAGGCCGTTCACACACCTCCCTTGTACCATCTCATTTGGCCCTCAGACAACTATGGATTTTCCTCGAATTTGAAAGACAGGATGCTATTAGCTCCCACAGCAAATTTGAGACGGAGAATCTATTCCAAATGAATTCAATTATCCAGCACGGCCTGCAGCCAGCAAGTAACAAGAGGACTTATTGCTAGACTCTTTGTGTAATGTGGCTATAATTCTGCCTTTGCCATGTGCAGGCTGCAGTGAGACTTAGGGGCATATTCGCTCTTCTTTCCTGCTTGCAGTTCTGTGCTGTTATTGTTTCAAACGCAGGTGTCAGGGACTCAGCGGGAGCGCAGGGAGGAGAGGAGATGGAGAGCGAGGGGGAGCAATCCGAGGGCAGCGTAGGAGAAGATGACAGCAGCCCGATAGATTCCATGAGCCTCTCCAGCGAATCGGAAGATTCACAGAAGGGGGCGCCGATGGGCAGGGCAAGGGGGGACCCAAGGGGGACACCCCAGAAGCAAGGGGCCAGCGGGGACTCCCAGAGCAGCAGTTGGAAATCAGGACCAGCTTCCCCACCAGAGCGTAGTGGGGGGGAGGAGTCCCAGGTATCAGAGCCCACATATGCACCACCAGCGAGAGAAGATGAGTCAGGGTTGGCCACGCCTCCATCGGAGAGCGAGGGAACGGTCAAGAGGAAAGTTGCAGGCTGGGCGCGCGCGCCAAGTTCAAATGTACAGGCGAGCGGCACAGAAGGTAGCCCGGATAGGGAACCAGGTCCTAAAGCCCGCCGGAAGGAGGGGGAAGAATCATCAGGGTCAGCGTCAGAGGAGTCCAGGAAGGATGAAACCCTAGCGGGCAGGAGGGCCCAGAGGAGAAA
Organism: Podarcis cretensis; assembly: GCF_951804945.1. Taxonomy (NCBI): domain Eukaryota; kingdom Metazoa; phylum Chordata; class Lepidosauria; order Squamata; family Lacertidae; genus Podarcis; species Podarcis cretensis. The sequence continues at coordinate 10,860,909 of NC_137173.1, forward strand.
GGAACTTAGGAAGAGGTGGAGCAAAGCGAGAGTCTTAAACTGTGTGGAAGGGGCGGAGACTCAGACGGGACTTCGCCGGTCTAAGGTCGAGACGTAGAGCTGTGCGCTGCGGCTTTAAAATGGAAACTGAACCTCAATAAAGACTTTTGTACATAACTACAGCCTAGCGTTGGTCCTCTGTGAGCTGGGACCTGGAGGCAGCTCTGACAGCAGGCGATCCTGTTTTTTACACCTATCAATAAGATGCATGCCTTTATGTGTCTTACCCTAAAAGGTAAAGGTAAAGGGACCCCTGAACGTTACGTCCAGTCATGACCGACTCTGGGGTTGCGGCACTCATCTCGCTTTATTTGACAAGGGAGCCGGTGTACAGCTTCCGGGTCATGTGGCCAGCATGACTAAGCCGCTTCTGGCGAACCAGAGCAGCACATATCATTTTGAACGTCTGCGCATGCGCGAGCGGTGAAACCCGGAAGTAACGCGTTCCGTTACTTAGAATCATAGAATAGAATCATAGAATCCTAGAGTTGGAAAAGACCACAAGGGCCATCAAGTCCCACCCCCTGCCAAGCAGCAAACGCAGAGCGCAACCCGAAAACGCTCAACCTGAAGCAACTTTAACCCGAGGTATGACTGTAATTCAGAGTCTGGGTTTGCTTGTTTTCCTTTTCCCTGCCCATCCATCTTTCCTTTTATGCTGAGTCTTATTTGTATCAATATTTAAGCCACTCTAGGTCGCTTTTCCACTTGAGTAAAAAAGGTAAAGGGACCCCTGACCATTAGGTCCAGTCGTGGCCGACTCTGGGGTTGCGGCGCTCATCTCGCTTTATTGGCCGAGGGAGCGAGTGTACAGCTTCTGGGTCATGTGGCCAGCATGACTAAGCCGCTTCTGGCGAACCAGAGCAGTGCACGGAAACGCCGTTTACCTTCCCGTCGGAGCGGTACCTATTTATCTACTTGCACTTTGACGTGCTTTCGAACTGCTAGGTTGGCAAGAGCAGGGACTGAGCAACGGGAGCTCGCCATGTCGCGGGGATTCGAACCACCGACCTTCTGATTGGCAAGTCCTAGGCTCTATGGTTGAACCCACAGCGCTACCCGCGTCCCCAATCATTGGTAATTCTTGCAATTTCCACCTTTGGGCTAATAAAGTTATTGCCACTGTTGTAGCGTACATAAATAATCTTTGATCTACCTTTCCTCTTTTTTGCTTTCATTTGTCTTCCCAGTTCCTTTTACCTTTTGTACTGAACTTTCCAAGTTTAATGCAAGAAAATATACCAAGCTCAATACTGTCTGTGTTGATTGACAGCATCACTCCTGGGATTCTGGTCAAATTCCTTCCCAGCCCTACCTTGCGATTCTCGGCATTCCTGTGCGCTCACATCCATTTATTTCATTCTGCAAACAGCCGCAGATATCAGTTGCAGAGCAATTTTACCGTAGGAGGTTAATTCTTCCCCACGCTGGCTTCATCTTGATACAGGAATTAACACTCTCATCCTGCAAACTCGCAATACTGATTTCTTATTTATAACATGAGCCTGTCAGCGGGGACCAGAGTGACAAAAAAGCAGCACATTCCATCTAGGCCTGGGAAGCCTGAGGCCGCATCCTGTACGGCCAACATCTTCAGGCTGCATTACAGTAACTTCCACAAGGGTTGGGTCACCCAGGCTGTTTCTCCAGATCCATTAACTCTAAGCAACTACATCCATCCCAGCTAGTTGTTATAAGAACCATCAAACATCAATACAGCGGTATCTCTGGATGTGAACCGGATCCATTCCGGAGCCCCGTTCGCATCCTGAAGAGAACGCAACCCGCGCCTGTGCAGGTTGCGATTTGCTGCGTCTGTGCATGTGCGTGACATCATTTTGAACGTCTGCGCATGCGCGAGCGGTGAAACCCGGAAGTAACGCGTTCCCTTACTTCCGGGTTGCCGCAAACCGAAAACGCTCAACCTGAAGCAACTTTAACCCGAGGTATGACTGTAATTCAGAGTCTGGGTTTGCTTGTTTTCCTTTTCCCTGCCCATCCCGCTTTCCTTTTATGCTGAGTCTTATTTGTATCAATATTTAAGCCACTCTAGGGCGCTTTTCCACTTGAGTAAAAAAGGTAAAGGGACCCCTGACCATTAGGTCCGGTCGTGGCCGACTCTGGGGTTGTGGTGCTCATCTCACTTTATTGGCTGAGGGAGCCGGCGTACAGCTTCCAGGTCATGTGGCCAGCATGACTAAGCCGCTTCTGGCGAACCAGAGCAGCGCACGGAAACGCCGCTTACCTTCCCGCCAGAGCGGTACCTATTTATCTACTTGCACTTTGAGGTGCTTTTGAACTGCTAGGTTGGCAGGAGCAGGGACCGAGCAACAGGAGCTCACCCCGTCACAGGGATTTGAACCGCCAACCTTCTGATCAGTAAGCCCTAGGCTCTGTGGTTTAACCCACAGTGCCACCCATGTCCCTTTCAACTTGAGTAGTAAGGCATAAAAAATCAAACAAAGGCATTTGGAAGGAGACAAACCCTAAGAGGCCACAGAGGTATCTTGAACCCCTTTACTGCAAAATCAGGATTTCACCAAGGCATTTGCTGGGTTTCAGTTCTATCTATCTATCTATCATAAGATTTATATACTGCTTGGTTGTAAAAAAATGTCTCCAAGTGGTTTGCAGAAATGTAAACTGTTTATATCACCTGAGTCTCTCTCCCATTTCCTTATCCAAAGTTTCCAGGCTGTCAAATGAGGAATATAGATTAACACTGAAGGGTCCAATGTAGCTTGCGTAGTAGACTGTGTTTTTTGGAATTCAATACCAATACATTAAATTTTCATCTTAAACTGGAGGAATTTTGAAATTGATCGATGACTTTTATTTCCAGGTAGCACTTGAAAGGGTTCCATTGGACTCTAACAGCACTGATGAAAAGTGATGAAGAAGAGCGAAAATAAAATTTAAAAAATGTATCTTAAATGAGAATACGAAGACAGGAGTGCTTGGTGTGCTGTGGTCCATGGGGTCACGAAGAGTCGGACACGAATAAATGACTAAACAACAACAAATGAGAATACACTTTGAAAAATACCCAAATGCCAAATTTTGTGCAGATTCCTTTCGCCCCTAATTAGGGATTAGTCGGAAACAGGACAGAGAGAACATAATAAGATGAAGCAATAAAGGAAGCATCCTTATGACTTATGATTGAGCACATGCAGAGATGATGCAGTCAGAAATGGAATGGTCCATGACTATAATGACTCCAGACTCTAAATATTTCGCAGGAGAGGTTCAAGCAGGAGGAAATGTTAGGCTTGCACAATTATTGTGGATTAAAGCACCCTTGTCACCCCCAGTGCAGGGGTGGGGGAGCTTTGGCCCTCCAGATGTTTTCAGGCCACAACACCCACCAGCTCCAGCCAGCATGCCTAATGGTCAGGGATGATGGGGGTTGTAGCCCAATAACACCCCAGCCTTCCCCTCACACAATTATTCCCCTTAAAAAAGATGAACTATTTGTAGTTTGGGATGGACGGATGAGACACAGAAAGGCATGCAAACCCCCAAAAGTAAATCAGGATGGATTTTCATTGCCACAAACCCTCTGCACAAGCGTATTAGTGCAAATGTTCAAAAAAGACCGGGTATAATCTAACCCAGGGCCGGATTTAGGGTTCATGAGGCCCTAAGCTACTGAAGGGAATGGGGCCCTTTATATGTCCAGCTGTCCTTTGTCAACATCAAATTGTCACTGTTTTTTGTGTTGAATATATGCTACATGGTAATTTATGGACCTAATAGGTATCTCAAGCCATTTGCACATGTTGCCGTGCAACCAGTCCATGCAGAATGGAGGCACCCTATATATAGAAAGGAGCAAACCAGTGATCTTTTAGGGAGCAGGCTAGCAGGCGGGGCCCATGACGTACATCATAGGACCCTACACAACACAAAACACTGTTGCTGTATGTAGGCTTTGTTTTATTTGTTTTTTGTCTTATATTTTGGAAATGTACATGCAGTTTTTCTCCCTTTAAATTTTGTTAGGGTCCCCCAAGAGAGTGGGGCCGAAAGCTATAGCTTGTTTAGCTTATACATAAACCCGGTACTGATCTAACCTCTGCGTAAGCATTGTGCAAGCAAAGCAGGACAAAAGCGCAATACAGTGGTACCTCGGGTTACATACGCTTCAGGTTACAGACACTTCAGGTTACAGACTCTGCTAACCAAGAAATAGTACCTCGGGTTAAGAACCTTGCTTCAGGATGAGAACAGAAATCGGGCTCTGGCGGCAGGGCGGCAGCAGGAGACTCCATTAGCTAAAGTGGCGCTTCAGGTTAACAACAGTTTCAGGTTAAGAATGGACCTCCGGAATGAATTAAGTACTTAACCCGAGGTACCACTGTAAACAGATTGTCTGGAGGAGCCCCTAGTTACCGTATTTTTCGCCCTATAGGACGCACCGTCCCATAAGGCGCACCTAGTTTTTTTGCGGGGAAATAAAGGGAAAAAAATTATTCCCCCCCCCCAGGCGCGGGGCTGGGGCGGGGGAGGCCCGAGCTTCCCCCGCCCCAGCCCCCAAACAGGCAGCTCTCTGCAAGCCGTGGGAGCCCAGCGCTGGCTCCCACTGCTTGCGGAGAGGTCTGCGAAGCCTGGAGAGCGAGAGGGGTCGGTGCGCACCGACCCCTCTTGCTCTCCAGGCTTCAGCGAAAGCCTGCATTCACCCCATAGGACGCACACACATTTCCCCTTCATTTTTGGAGGGGAAAAAGTGCGTCCTATAGGGCGAAAAATACGGTACATGCCCTTAGAAAAAAGAACAACAACAAAAAATCAGTAGAATATTCATTTCGGATGGACTGTCTGATCTTGCCATCATTGAAATTCATGCAACATTCCTCTAAAGTTTTGTTCCGTTTTTCATCCAATCTGCTACCAAACTGTAGGCAAAAGGACTTGGATGTATCTGCCAAATGTGAAGCTGCGTCATATCTCCAAAGTCCTCCGGGGCTAAATTATCAGCCAGATAAAACCTTTTGTTCTGCGTTTCCATTCTGAAAAGCTTCCTGATGGAATGAGAAAGGACTACTGTCTGGACTCCTGTAGATACAGCACCTTATTTTTTATTGTTTACACTCGATCAAAATCAAGTGTCTCTCTCCCCCCCCCCCCCCCCCATTCTGAAGGAACAGTTACGGTAAGTAAAACAACCTTCAGGAACCGTCCTTCTGAAGTGAACTGGTAGGTGCATGACAACAGACTGACCTGCATTAATCTCATTAAAAAATACAACTTCCCACCCTCCTAAACACACACACACAACACTTAGGTGCCAGTTTTAGCAAATGCAACAAAGCTAAATTCCCAGCCGGATCTCAACTCACGTTTGCTCGAAAGCAAAACCCCACGGATCTCAAAAAGCCTGACTTTGAAATATGCACATCTAGGACTGCAGCTGTAAGTTCATTCCCTCAGTGGCGGACCAGCTTCCTTCCATGGAAAAGTTCCCATATTTAATCCCTTCCATCTCTGATAGTCAGTGCATACTGCAATGAGGCAGATAGAGGAAGGGAACTGTAAGTTAAGGCACCTGGGCTTAACTTCCGTGTCCTGCAAGCAGTAAGTATGTCTTGCGACAAGAGCTGCCAACCCTTTTTCGACAGGTAAACACATTTTTGAATTTTGAGAGAGTGCTGAGGCCGGCAGTCACAAAATAGATGCTTTGGCATATGTTGTCACCCCTGATAACTGCAAGCCCAACGTGAGAAGTCAGCTATGTACCGCTGGACCTGTTTGTGGAGATTAGGGCTGGGCTATATCTGGTTTTTAAAAATGTGACATATTGCCAGCCAGGGGGACGTGGGTGGAGCTGTGGGTTAAACCACAGAGCCTAGGGCTTGCCGATCAGAAGGTCGGTGGTTTGAATCCCTGCGACGGGGTGAGCTCCCGTTGCTCGGTCCTTGCTCCTACCAACCTAGCAGTTCAAAAGCATGTCAAAGTGCAAGTAGATAAATAGGTACCACTCCGGCGGGAAGGTAAACAGCATTTCCATGCACTGCTCTGGTTCGCCAGAAGCGGCTTAGTCATGCTGGCCACATGACCCGGAAGCTGTACGCCGGCTCCCTCGGCCAATAAAGCGAGATGAACGCCGCAACCCCAGAGTCGTCTGCGATACCTAACGGTCAGGGGTACCTTTACCCTTTACCTCACCAGCCAGTGCTTTTCCCCCCTTAAAAATTGTTTAGGGCTGGCGGAAATGACTGGCAGAATCCGAGACCAAGGTGAAGAGTTGGTGGAAGAAGATTGGAAAAAATTTAAAGTTTATTTACAGAAACATTGCAAAATTAAGGAATGTTAGAAGGATGTTGGAATGAAGTAATGTGGTTTTAGCAGAAATGATATAAAGGATTAGGTAAAAATTGATTTTTTAATTGGAGAAAGACGAGAATGTAAAATTACAGTATATTAAGATAAATTATTAGGATAAAAACAAAGCTAGAAAGGATTTGCTGAAATATCTAATTGAACTAGAATACAAAAAAGGGCGGTGTGAGGAGGTCAAGGAAATAAGCAAAGGAAAGAAAATTATGTAAAAGTTTGAGCTGTTTCCCTCCCCTTTTTTTTTCTTTTTATCGAATTGTTTGTATTTTTGTATTGTATTTTCTGTATTTTTTATTTTCCTTTTTTTGTCTTTTCTAATTTTCTCTTTGTAATCTTTAAAATTTGAATAAATATTATTTATATAAAATAAAAATAAAAATTGTTTAGGGGTGCACTCATTTTGACTCAAGAAAACCACCATTTTATAGTTCAGATCAGGAAAAATAAATATAGTAAATGGACTAAAGTACAAAGATTCACAAAATGTACCCCTGTGTTCCCCCAGAAAAAAAGCACCATTGCCAGCTAAACATTGCGACATACTGATATATATATATATACTGAGCTATGTAGAGGAACTGGCTGCCTTCACAGTTTCCAATGCATTGTGATTTTTGCATAGCAGACACACACACACACATCGTGATTTGCAATTTAAACCCAGGTCAGAAATTATGAAACCAATATCCTGATAAGGACTTCAAAACGGTTTTGGACAATATATCGCCCAACCCTAGAGGAGATCAGACAATATTGTTCACACACACACACACACACACAGTTGCTGCCTAATAGCAGTTTGGTAACATCACATTTCTTATTTCACATTTGTACCTGTACTTTTTGCCCCTAACTTTTATTCCATGAGGGCTATATACCGTATTTTTTGCTCTATAAGACTCACTTTTTTCCCTCCTAAAAAGTAAGGGGAAATGTGTTTGCATCTTATGGAGCGAATGCAGGCTGCGCAGCTATCCCAGAAGCCAGAACAGCAAGAGGGATTGCTGCTTTCGCTGCGAAGCAATCCCTCTTGTTGTTCTGGCTTCTGAGATTCAGAATATTTTTTTTCTTGTTTTCCTCCTCCAAAAACTAGGTGCGTCTTATGGTCTGGTGCGTCTTATAGAGAGACAAATGTGGTACTTGCTTTAAAATAAATGACGGATCAGAGTAGGGGGAACCTGTCTAGGGACAACACTATCATAGACTAAGTTTAGATTGTAAACTCCTTGGGGCAGAGAGCTGGCTTCTGCTTTCATTTCTCTGTAGCCCCTCCTATATCTTTTAAACTATGGGAGCACTGTTTTGGTACGTATGTTGTGTACTTTTGTGTTTTTATATTGTATACCTCCCTGTGATCCTCGGGTGAAGGGCGGTATAGAGACTTAAATTAATAATAATAATAATAATAATAATAATAATAATAATAATAATACTCTGGTGGTGCAACAATGTCCACTGCAACAATTGTGGTGTTGAGGCACTTCCGCTTGTGGGGCCCTACAAGCCGCCGGCCGTTTCTGAACACGGGTCTTGTGTCGGGGAAATATATTGATTTACACAATCTGCAGGAGAACATATGTCTTAAATTGAACACGAGAACAATGCCCAGCCAAACGCTTCCTTGTATAGAATTTCATGGGAAGTAACTTACACAATTAGAAAAGAAATTACGAACAAAATCGCAACAGACATGGCTATGCATGAGGAGAAGCAAGCAATTTATTCACAATAGGCTCCACCGTTTGGGCTTTTCTTTGCCTTCTTTTTTTATTGCTTTGCTGAAATCCAATGAAGCCAGCTGTCATTCTGATTCAGGAGACCAAGCCCTGATCAAAGATCCCCTCCCTCCCACCACACACATATTCAAGCTTTTATTTTCTTCCTGGAGGAGATACCCCACCCCACCCCTCCATCTCGGAGCAGTGGGCTGTAGTCTATCAGCCGACTCTATTACATTATGCAAAACTTTGCAGATAGCAGGGAGAAGGTGCAAAAGGACCCTTCTTGATTAACATCAGGGTCAACCCGCTGGAATTGGGGGATAAAGAGAGAGAGGCACGAAGTACATTTAATATTTGTTTTAAGGCACACACCCTGATTAAATTAATCTGCGTTACCAGACCAACAGGGGCATGCGAGAGAAAAGGACATAAGAAGCGAAAAATGTGTGTCATTCAATTTTCTATTTCCCCATCCCTTTTGAGACTGAGGGGCACAGATGTCACTCCAAGAATTGGCGGCCGTCATCACCCAGCTACTAAGCCGACTTAAAACCCAATCGTCCCTTGAAGTCCAACAATTTCGCAGTACAGGTGCCTTGTGGATTTCCGACTGCTGAGCCACACACAAAACAGAACCTAAGCTTGTCGCAATCAGAAAGCAAAGAGGGGCACCCCCTTCCTTTGTAGGCAAAGGGGAAGAGTCACAATTAAGCGGCACAATGGCAGAGGTAAAAGTCAACGATCGCAGATATGAGAAGCGGAGGAAGTACAAAGGACCTCTTATAGGTCATGCTGCCCACCCCAAGAGCAAACTGTGATTGCTCCCTCTAATATATTCTCAAGTACTTCCATTCCACCAAGGTTTCAATGACATGAATGATGAGCATTGCAATGTCTGATGAAACGTAATTTCTGTGTTCTGCACAATGGACGGTTCTGCTCCCAAGCGGTTGCTAATCAGACTATTAATGATAAAAGTCAAGGGGGGGGGGGGAATGTAACGACAGGCTTGGCTTGTTAAGAGACTTTGTGGAGACTTGACCCCTGATAGGATGGAAATTAAACCCTTTCCAGATTTCTCTCTGACGGCGCTGGAACGGCTCTTTTCCAACCAACCACAAGAGCTGTGAAAACGTTGCTGACATAGTAAGCAGGCTGTTGCAAAAAAATATAGACTAGATTTTATTTTTCTAACCTTTCTATGAGGCTACAATTTAATGGTCCCAGGTGGTGGCATTTCAGGAATCATTGGATATAGTGGTACCTTGGTTCTCAAATGCCTTGGTACTCAAACAACGTGGAACGCAAACCCGGAAGTAAGTGTTCCGGTTTGCAACCTTTTTTCGGAAGCCAAACGTGCTCCGTTTTGAGTGCCACACCTCCATTTTGAGTGTTATGCTTCCAATTTGATGGATCAGCTACTGATGAATTGACTGTGTGACTGCAGTACAGTGGTACCTTGGGTTGCATACGCTTCAGGTTACATACGCATCAGGTTACACACTACGCTAACCCAGAAATAGTGCTTCAGGTTAAGAACTTTGCTTCAGGATAAGAACAGAAATTGGGCTTCGGCGGCACGGCAGCAGCAGGAGGCCCCATTAGCTAAAGTGGTGCTTCAGGTTAAGAACAGTTTCAGGTTAAGAACGGACCTCCGGAACGAATTAAGTACTTAACCCAAGGTACCACTGTACATTGTTTCTTGCTTTCGTTTTATGGATCAATGGTCTTGTTGGATAGTAAAATTCATGCTAAATTGCTGTTTTAGAGGTTGCTTTTAAAAGTCTGGAACGGATAAATCCATTTTGCATTACTTTCTATGGGAAAGTGTGCCTTGGTTTTGGAACGCTTTGGTTTTGGAACAGACTTCCGGAATGGATTGAGTCTGAGAACCAAGGTACCAGACTTGAAGAGGGAGAGCCATGACTGATGCCTTCTCTGCTGCCATTACAGGAGTGTATAGAGCTCAGTGGAAGAGCATCTGCTCTGAATGTGGAAGGTCACGGGTTCAACTCCTGGGATCTCCAGATAGCTATAGGAGAGACTCCCTGTCTGGAACCCTGAACAGCTGCTGCCAACCAGTGGTGGCGAAATGGATCGGCATAGACCAGAGGTCGGCAACCTAAGGCCCGTGGGTCAGAAGCAGCCCACAGAGGCCGTTTAACCAGCCCATGAGCCGCCCCCGAACCAAGCCACCCACTCGACAAGCCCCTACCCGCTGCGCTAAACCGGTGCAGCGTGGCACGGGGACCCTCTTCTGCAGCTGCAGAAATCACTTCTGTGCATGCCCAGATGCTGGAAATTGCATCTGCGCATGTCCGCCATAGCTGTCAACTTACAAATTTGGAAATAAGGGACCAGCAGCCTTGCAAATAAGGGATCAGCAGCCAAAATGAGGGATTTTGCTTAGTTTATGCATGTTGGGGCTGCCATCATCCTGGCGCGAGGAGTTCCATCGGCCCTTCCCTGCCTGAGAGAGAGGGAGGGAGGAAGAGAGACTCTTGCGAGCCCAGTATGAGGCGGTTGCGACGTGGCGGCGGCTGCTGAAGCACCGCCCTTCTGCATCCCTCCCCATCCCCTCCTCTTCCTCCTCCTCAGGTCGCTTCCTCAGCCGCCTCTGGCTTCCCCTGGCAGTGAGGCGGAAGTCTCGCAAGGGAGGGACTGCCTGCCCGCCGGCCACGACCCGTCACGACGCGCCCCTGAGGGGGGAAAGGGAGAGACGGAGATGCGGCAGCTCATGCGCGTGCTCCCTCTCACAGCGGAGGACCCTGAGCCGCTGCTTCCCTCCCAAGCCGGGCGAACATGAAACCCGGGGAATTTAAGGGACATCATCAATCCGGGACAGCAGCAGGAAACGGCGCTGGGATAAGGGAGTTTCCCGCCAAATAAGGGACGGTTGACAGCTATGATGTCCGCAGCGCCGGAAATTGCTTCTGCACATGCCCAGACACTGAAAATCACTTCTGCGCAGGCACAATATTCGGCATCTGGGCATGCACAGACGTGATTTCGGCCCACAGAGGATCTCCACAGGAGTGATCCATCCCATGCCCGGTAAGCCTTGCCAACCCCTGGCATAGACAGATAGCCTTCAACAAGTTCCAGGACCCACCTTCACCCCAAACATGCATTTGGGGTCCCATTTCTTAACCTTTTAGCATGGTGGTAGTGCGGCCGTTGTAACCCGCCTTGGAGCGAGTGTGGGTCCCAAACCATCAGTTGAAGACCAGCGGCGTAGACAACCCTGAGATGGATGGACCAATGTTCTGACCCAGTGGAGGGCATCTTCCTGTGTCCCACAAGTCTTGCCCCAAAAGAGGCCAATAGTCTTTCCAGTCTTCCAACAGGCAGCAGACCAGAGACAGAACTACAGTGCTACCTTGGCTAAAGTACTTAATTTGTTCCGGAGGTCCGTACTTAACCTGAAACTGTTCTTAACCTGAAGCACCACTTTAGTTAATGGGGCCTCCTGCCGCCACCGCACCACCAGAGCATGATTTTTGTTCTCATCCTGAAGCAAAGTTCTTAACCTGAAGCACTTTTTTCTGGGTTAGCGGAGTCTGTAACCTGAAGCGTATGTGTCAGGGACTCAGCGGGAGCGCAGGGAGGAGAGGAGATGGAGAGCGAGGGGGAGCAATCCGAGGGCAGCGTAGGAGAAGGTGACAGCAGCCCGACAGATTCCATGAGCCTCTCCAGTGAATCGGAAGATTCACAGAAGGGGGGCGCCGATGGGCAGGGCAAGGGGGGACCCAAGGGGGACACCCCAGAAGCAAGGGGCCAGCGGGGACTCCCAGAGCAGCAGTTGGAAATCAGGACCAGCTTCCCCACCAGAGCGTAGTGGGGGGGGGGAGGAGTCCCAGGTATCAGAGCCCACATATTCACTACCAGCGAGAGAAGATGAGTCAGGGTTGGCCACGCCTCCATCGGAGAGCGAGGGAACGGTCAAGAGGAAAGTTGCCGGCTGGGCGCGCGCGCCAAGTTCAAAGGTACAGGCGAGCGGCACAGAAGGTAGCCCGGATAGGGAACCAGGTCCTAAAGCCCGCCGGAAGGAGGGGGAAGAATCATCAGGGTCAGCGTCAGAGGAGTCCAGAAAGGATGAAACCCTAGCGGGCAGGAGGGCCCAGAGGAGAAAGGAACTTAGGAAGAGGTGGAGCAAAGCGAGAGTCTTAAACTGGTGTGGAAGGGGCGGAGACTCAGACGGGACTAGGCTTTAAGACGTAGAGCTGCGCGCTGCGGCTTTGAAATGGAAACTAAACCTCAATAAAGACTTTTGTACACAGCGACAGCCTGGCGTTGGTCCTCTGTGAGCTGGGACCTAGAGGCAGCTCTGACAGTATGTAACCCGAGGTACCACTGTACACCACACCTGGAGATTAGTCAGTGGATTTCTCTTCCCAGAGGACCAGGAAAAATGGAGGAATTTGAGGACACCGTTTTACCTGTATGTCTGCCCTTCCAGCCTTCATCTCTACCCATCCCTGCCACCTCAGGATTGCATCCTTAACCACTTTTTTTGAATCCCCTGTCAAGATGGCTAGACTGGGGCGCAGATGGGGACTTTCCAATGGGTCAAAATTGGGGTTGTAATCAGTAGTAACTTTTACGAGTATGCAACCAGAGCGCGATCGTTATTCCAGATAAATTAATGTTGAGGACAAGGACATTTTCTCAAGGTAATTGAAATACTTTTTTGCATCCTGGTCCCCAAGTTTCTACAGTGATGTCACACTTGTCTGCATTATATATGTCCTGATGCTAATCTTTTTGCACTCTTAATTATACCCACTTGAGCCATTTATTTAGGCAGAGAGAGAGAGAGAGAGAGAGAGAGAGAGAGAGAGAGAGAGGCAGAGGCAGAGAGACGTCCTGTCCTCAGGAAGAAGCAATGTTCTTTGTGGGGTTTTTTTTTATAATAAAAAAAGCAGCCAATGAGCCAAAAAGAGGATGTGCTTATTGAGAAGGAGAGGAAGATACGTCTGTCAGTTCATACAAATTAAATAGCTCGGTTTTGGAGAAAGCAGCTCCATCAGGCTCCTCTCTCCACCCAGAATCACCTGACAGCACCCATTCCAGCAGGCTGTAGCAGAAGAGAAGCAGTCCCACAGCCTCTGCCTCTCCATGAACTGTTTTCATTGAAATGGGCTATTATAAGTGCTTTATAACCCAGGGTATTTCCAGATGATCTGATGATGATGATGATGATGATTCTCTATTAAATTTGTATAACTGTCTCGCCAGAGTGGTGCATGCTCTGGTTATCTCCCGCTTGGACTACTGCAATGTGCTCTATGTGAGGTTACCTTTGAAGGTGACCCGGAAACCACAACTAATCCAGAATGCAGCAGCTAGACTGGTGACTGGGAGCGGCTGCCACATAATACTGGTCCTGAAAGACCTACATTGGCTCCCAGTACATTTTTGAGCACAATTCAAAGTGTTGGTGCTGACCTTTAAAGCCCTAAATGGCCTCAGTCCAGTATACCTGAAGGAGCGTCTCCACCTCCATCGTTCTTCCTGGACACTTAGGTCCAGCTCCGAGGGCCTTCTGGCGGTTCCCTCGCTATGAAAAGCCAAGTTACAGGGAACCAGGCAGAGGGCCTTCTCAGTAGTGGCACCCGCCCTGTGGAATGCCCTCCCACCAGATGTCAAAGAGAAAAATAACTACCAAACTTTTAGAAGACATCTGAAGGCAGCCCTGTTTAGGGAAGCTTTTAATGTATAAGAGGTTTTTGTATTTTAGTGTTCTGTTGGAAGTCACCCAGAGTGGCTGGGGAAATCCAGCCAGATGGGAGGGGTACAAATAAATTATTATTATTATTATTATTATTATTATTATTATTATTATTATTATTATTATTATTACAAAAATAGCAACGGTCTGGAAACACCCTAAGAACTAGTGCCTAGGTTTTCCTTCTTCCTCTTCTAATGGGGGCAGACAGCTGGCAGCATGGGACGCCTCTGCTAAAAGACCTGCACTGACTGCTCTTATGCTACCAAGCCAGGTTCAAGGTTCTTGTATCAACATGAAAAGCCCTGGAGGCAGGATACCTTAAGGACTCCCTGAACCCTCATTTGACTGCTCAGTCATTGAGATGATCTAGAAGAGGGCTGTTAGTTACTCCACATGTTACAGGGGACCGACGGGATTCAGCTACTGGCATCTGTCTGTCTTGAGAAACAACGGGGTGTTCCTCCAGGGGTGACGTCAAGCCACTGTGTTAGCAGCACCGTAGGGACCAACCTGGGGAGCAAGCCTGGGCATGGATGTGGCCCAAAGGAAAGCAGAGCAATACGTTTGGCACCAGCTTATTGGAAATAGTTGCTGGAAGGAGGCATACAAGGTGCCATCCAACCGTCTAAGGGACTTTTGTAGGGTTTATTCCTTAACCTTTTCATCTCCCAAATATTTTCCTTCTCCTAGAACAGGGGTAGGCAACCTAAGGCCCATGGCCGGATGCGGCCCAATCGCCTTCTCAATCCGGCCCATGGACAGTGTAATGGTTCTAGGGGTTGCTCGTGAGTAAACCAGTGCAACACCTGGCTGGGTTGCCTGAGTGAACCTTTTCTGTCCGGACAGCCACTCACCCGTGGCTGTCTCAATCGCTGGCAGAATCTGTCAGTGGGCATTTCTTGAACTTCTTCCGCAAAGAAGCTCTTTGACGCCTAGTCTCCTCCTACTCTCCCTGCGCGGAAGCCTTCTGTGCAAGGAGGGTGTAGGCAGCGGAGGACCCTTACTCTCCCCACTGGTCCCTGGCAAGGAGTCATGGGACCGCCTCGCCGATTCCCCCATCTGCCCCCCTTCTCCACTGGTGCTACGCTGATTCTCTTCCCCAGAAGATGGGCTGCCTCTCCCCATCCCGGGACACTCTCTGGGACCCCTACGGAGCCCGCTCTCCCTCCGGCCCTGATGGCAGTCTCTGACAGACAGTCTGGGAATCAGGGTGTTTTTACATGAGTAGAATGTGTCCTTTTATTTAAAATGCATCTCTGGGTTATTTGTGGGGCCTGCCTGGTGTTTTTACATGAGTAGAATGTGTGCTTTTATTTAAAATGCATCTCTGGGCTATTTCTGGGGCATAGGAATACGTTCATTTTTTTTCTTCCCAAAATATAGTCCAGCCCACCACATGGTCTGAGGGACGGTGGACCGGCCCACGGCTGAAAAAGGTTGCTGACCCCTGTCCTAGAACTTCAACCAGGTATGACATTTACTATCTTCAAGTCCACGGAGATTGTAAAGTTATCCTCACTAGTTTTCAGTTTCCATATCTTCCTTCTTCCCAAGTTCATTCCTTAAGCCATTTATTAGCATTGCAAATACTGAGCAGCTCATTCTTATGCTTTGAGCAGGAGTGGGTGAACTTTCTAATCCATTTATCTATTAATTTATTATCTAATTACGGTTCAGAATGACAGTGCTATTTGTTTAAATAGACCCCTCCAACTAAACCAATACGGAAAAACACATGCATTCAAATCAATTAGAATGATCCGCAGCAATGTTTTCCTTAATCAGCCGGTAACTGTTATTGCCATTTTGCAAAAGGGAAGGGGGGGGGGGAAATGTTCAGCATCCTTAGAAGCACACGATTGTGGCTGCTTACACAGAAAGAACTTGATCTAAAATACAGTGGTGCCTCGCAAGACGAAAAGAATCCGTTCCGCGAGTCTCTTCGTCTAGCGGTTTTTTCGTCTTGCGAAGCAAGCCCATTGACGGCTTAGCGGATTAGCGCTATTAGCGGTTTAGCGGCTTTTAGCGGCTTATCGGCTTAGCGGATAAGCGGCTTAGAAAAAGGGGGGGAGGAAAAAAAAACCCGCAGGAACTCGCAAGACATTTTCGTCTTGCGAAGCAAGCCCATAGGAAATTCGTTTTGCGAAGCACCTCCAAAACGGAAAACCCTTTCGTCTAGCGAGTTTCCCGTCTTGCGAGGCATTCGTCTTGCGGGGCACCACTGTATATGCATGCCAGCTCGCTATGAAAGCAGTGCACAGGCAAACAAGTTAGAATTATTGGGTTGAGACAGACAATCATCTATTCACTCCAAATGTACCATTTTCCCTTCCACTTTAAACCCTGAAAAACATATTTAAACTGATGGAATTGTTAGATTAATATGTTAAAATCTAGCTAAAATAAAATCTAGCTAATGTTTTATTATCCATGTAGGATTGGGACAGAGGCAGAGGAGAACCAGGTTGCAATTTTCAGAATTCCAATTTGCTTGAGGAAAAGCCACCCACGGATTGGCTAGTATCCATGCCATCACCAAAACAACTTCCCCCCAATTCCCAGAGTTTTTTCTTGTAACAGGCATTCTTTATCTGCATATTCCAGACACAACTGAAGACGTTTTTGTATTGGCAAGCTTTTCCTGCTGGGCATGAAGGTCTGCAGCAGCCCACAGGGACCCGGCATGAAATAGTTCCGTACATGGAAAAAGTGGTACGTGGAGTCTTCTTTGGTATCTGGGATTGCACAGTGTGTGTGTGTTTGCTTTCAAAAAAATGTAATAATCAAAACAATGTGCAGGGGATGTAATATACATGTCGGGGTTTGAAAGTGGTCTGTTGTTTTCAACAGATGGGGAACATACGCAGCAAACATTCAGGGAAAAAGGGAAAGTTGTCTCCCGGGTACGACTTGAAGCCGATCTATTGGTTTCATTTGCAACTCAAGACTGCTTTTGAAACAGCATCCAGCCTTGGCTTGCAAATACATGGGGGAAACCCCACTCATTCGTAATATTTATTATGGCAGAGCATGATTCAGTACAAACCACCAACGCTTTATTTCCTTCCCCTCCCTGGCATGACGCCTCACTTTCTTTTCAAGCGAGGTATTTATAGCTCAGTCAGATATATTTTTAAGATGAAGGGAAACAAAGAGAGAACCGCCAAACCCAAACCGAGTGTTTCTTGCAGAAGAGCTACATATTCTGCCTTCGGATCGGAACCAATGCTATGTAACAGCTGCAAAATCTTATGACTCCTGTTAAGGTCACAGATAAGCTGAATCATTGCCTTGACAATTTGTTAAGTCCCTTTAAAAGTGAGCATGTGTGTGTCTTAGGTAGCGGAAGAAGGGCTGGGAGTTGGAGGCTGGCTGGTTTTGTTTCGCCATTGTTTTGATGAGCATGGAAACTTCAGGCAGACGCTGTGTTCAGAGGAGATTGTGAGGTCAGGCAAGCAAGGGGCTGATAACTTATGCACTACTATGAAGGAGTTTTGGAAGCAAGAAGCAAAAAAGACCCTCTCTTGGGCTCAAGGGAGACAAATGCATTGTATTGGACTTGATATGCATAAACACTAAAGGTAAAGGACCCCTGACAGTTAAGTCCAGTCACAGACGACTCTGGGGTTGTGGCGCTCATCTCACTTTACAGGCCGAGGGAGCCGGCGTTTGTCTGCAGACAGTTTTTCCGGGTCATGTGGCCATCATGACTAAGCTGCTTCTGGTGCAATGGAACACCGAAAACTGAGCAGTGCACGGAAACGCCGTTTACCTTCCCGCCAGAACAGTACCTATTTATCTACTTGCACTTTGTTTTCCTGCGTGCTTTCGAACTGCTAGGTTGGCAGGAGCTGGGACTGAGCAACGGAAGCTCACCCCGTCGTGGGGATTCGAACAGCCAACCTTCTGATCGGCAAGCCCAAGAGGCTCAGTGGTTTAGACCACAGCGCCACCCGCGTCCCTGCTTGTTAATAAACACCACTGCTTGTTAATAGTTGCCATCCTGCAAGTACAGAGTCATCTTCAAAGCCTTGTGTGTGATGTCAACTTCATCACCTGGGCTGAAACCGCTGCATGACTCTGCATGACTCAGGAAAAATAACCAACAATCACTGCCTCCTGTTGGATTGAATTCCATGGTTTAACTATGCAATGCATGAAGAATTACTTACTTTCATTTTTTCTGAATCTTCCAACATTCGATTTCATTGGATGCCAATGAGTTCTAGTATTATGAGAGAGGGGGCAGGGACTTTTCTCTACCTGCTTTCTCCATCTTTCCTTCACCTGCAAAATGTTCCTAAGTCCTGCAGTGAATACCGTATTTTTTGCTCTATAAGACTCACTTTTTCCCTCCTAAAAAGTAAGGGGAAATGTGTGTGCATCTTATGGAGCAAATGCAGGCTGCGCAGCTATCACAGAAGCCAGAACAGAAAGAGGGATTGTTGCTTTCACTGCGCACCAATTCCTCTTGCTCTTCTGGCTTCTGAGATTCAGAATTTTTTTCCTCTTGTTTTCCTCCTCCAAAAACTAGGTGCGTCTTGTGGTCTGGTGTGTCTTATAGAGCGAAAAATACGGTAAATTCTGGCCAGCTTGTCTTTCCTAGGACTTTCCTGTGATTTAGTACAAATAATCAAGTAGTGCGTTACAAGATTTCACCTCCCAAAAAGTTTTAAGGCTGCATCTCAAAGTCCTTGTTTTATGGGGATGTGTCTGTGTTAAAACACGTGATGCCTTTCCTTCCAAAAAAGGGAAGAAGGCTATTGCTTCAGAGAGCCAGGGAAACAAAATCAATTAACCAAGTAAAGTTATTTCAGTTTAAGATCATAGCACTTAAGTAACGACATCTGCTCTTTCTCCAAACAATTTTAAGAGCTCCCTTTTCTGCATTTAATATAAACTGGTGTCATTTAGAGATGGAAAGAGGAAGTGGGAGGGGGCACAGTGTGGCTCTGTATGCTCTGATAAGTTGACGACCAATGAGGGAGGACACTGATTTGCATATAGTTTGCATATGCCTTCCCACACTTGGGAGGTGAAGAGGAGGAGTAGAAGTTTGGATTTGATATCCCGCTTTATCACTCAGTCTCAAAGCAGCTAACATTCTCCTTTCCCTTCCTCCCTCGCAACAAACACTCTGTGAGGTGAGTGGGGCTGAGAGACTTCAAAGAAGTGTGACTAGCCCAAGGTCACCCAGCAGCTGCATGTGGAGAAGCAGGGAAGCGAACCCGGTTCACCAGATTACGAGACTACCGCTCTTAACCACTACACCACACTGGCTGATCTCTCCCTCTGCAGTACCATACGGGCCTTTCATTCTGCCTGGCTTCTCTGGTCTGCTTGCTCACCACCTGGCCAATGTACTTTGCCCATATTGAACCACCAGAACACACCAAGAGCCCTGATGCTTCAGGCCAGTGGCTCCTCCAGTCCACAGAACCTGAGTGAAACAGCAAATTCATGGGATTGAGAGGAAGACTTCTCCTGGAGGCAGAAAGGGAGCCATCATGGCAAGTGACCTCAGTGGGCCTCAGCCTCTGCCAGCCGCACTAAGGTTAGCTGAAGCTTCCCTGCTAATGAAAACAACCACCGCCCCACCCCACCTGGGAGCAGAACGAGAGGAGGAGAAGTGAAAAATGCCTTTCTGCAAAAGGCCATTACGAATCAGAATCTATTATTCAACGTCTATGAAACTCTACGATGCATAAAGAAGGCTAAGTAATCACTACTGATATCAATGTTTTATGTGTGCTTTCCTAGTCTGCCCTCCCAGGCACAGGAACCGGGGGAAGGTGACAAATTATATTTCCTCTGCTTGGCTCCTGTCAAATCGGGGCTGAAGCTAGGGAAGGCAGATGTGGGGAAGGGCACCAGAAATTTGGAACAGAGGTCCGCCCTCTCAGGGCCGGCTCAAGGAATTGTGCTGCCTTGGCTAGGGAGAAGTTGGTACCCCCTCATCCCATGTACAGAAGCTAAATGGAATGGCAGTTGAATCTCACTTCAACACTGATTGCAGGGGAATGTTCTTCTAGTGCACCTGAGGACAACAGGTTAATTTAGGAGACGTATGCAAGGCCTGTGGTACACTGAGTTTTGATCTCCAGCAGAGGGGAATGGTTGGGGGGAGATCTCGGAGAAATATCCCAGGTGTGCTGCTGCTGACCTACGAACATCTGCCACCTGAGTCAATTGCCTCACTTTGCCTAATGGAACGGTTGGCGCGGCACAGAGCAAAGAGCAACTGGCAGCTTCTGCTCTGACATTTTGTGATGACTTGCTCCCAGGTAAGTGGGGTTAGGATTTCAGAGTTGGCCAGGCTACATGTCTATGGGTCTTTCTTTAATGAAGGCTGATCACCGAAGAATTGATGCTTTTGAATAGTGGTGCTGGAGGAGACTCTTGAGAGTCCCATGGACTGCAAGAAGATCAAACCTATCCATTCTGAAGGAAATCAGCCCTGAGTGCTCACTGGAAGGACAGATCATGAAGCTGAGGAGGCTCCAATACTTTGGCCACCTCATGAGAAGAGAAGAATCCCTGGAAAAGACCCTGATGCTGGGAAAGATGGAGGGCACAAGGAGAAGGGGATGGCAGAGGACGAGATGGTTGGACAGCGTTCTCGAAGCTACCAGCATGAGTTTGACCAAAACGCGGGAGGCAGTGGAAGACAGGAGTGCCTGGCGTGCTCTGGTCCATGGGGTCACAAAGAGTCGGACATGACTAAACGACAACAAATATAGGGTGTATTTTTTAAAAATAATAATAAGAATTTATAGACTATTCTACAATTAAAAAGAGAGATAAATACCCAAAAGGTACTACGTACACATATATTTTATTTCAAAAAAACAAAACAAAAAAACATTCAAATGCAGAAAATTGTACCACAACAGGATTGTTAATGGGAGGGTTATAAATACTTTACTAAATAAATGCAAATTATGTTTTCGTTCTATTTTATATTCTGTTGGAAGCTGCCTGAAGTGGCAACCCAGTCAGATGGATGGGGTACAAATAATAAGTTGTTGTTGTTGTTGTTGTTGTTGTTGTTGTTGTTGTTGTTGTTGTTACGCAAAATGGAGGCTTCCACATGCCCATGGGTCTTGCACAAATTGTCTCATAAGAACTCTACAGTGCTTCCCCCCCAAAAAAAAATGTTTAGGGGTACTCTCATTTTGACTCAAGAAAATCACCATTTTATACTTCAAATTGAGAAAAATAAATACAGTAAATGGACAAAAGTACAAAGATTCGCAGAATGTTTAGGGGTATGCGTACTCCTGCATACCCCCAGAAAAACACACACTGGAACTCTATATTAACTTTTGTGATGTCTCACACTACACCAGCCTGGTCCCTTCCAGATTTTTTTGGATTCCAGCTCCATCCGGAGGGGACCAGGTTGAGAAGGCTGCCATACATTTTCTGCAACAGGTGAAACAGCAGCACAGCACCAGCCCTACCTTTAGGTCAGAGACAGGGACCTGGGACCTCTGGGCAGATGGTTTAAAGGTAAAGGTAAAGGGACCCCTCACCATTAGGTCCAGTCATGGCCGACTCTGGGGTTGCAGCACTCATCTCACTTTATTGGCCGAGGGAACCTGCATACAGCTTCCGGGTCATGTGGCCCATGACTAAGCCGCTTCTGGCAAACCAGAGCAGTGCACGGAAACGCCGTTTACCTTCCCGCTGGAGTGGTACCTATTTATCTACTTGCACTTTGATGTGCTTTTGAACTGCTAGGTGGGCAGGAGCAGGGACCGAGCAACAGGAGCTCACCCTGCCACGGGGATTTGATCCGCTGACCTTCTGATCGGCAAGTCCTAGGCTCTGTGGTTTAACCCACAGCGCTACCCGTGTCCCGGGGCAGATGGTTTAGGGTGTCACAAAGTTTTTTGTTCTTTTTTTACCACCAAGGAGGGAGGAAATGCCCTTGTGGGATTTCCTTCCATAGATACCCAAAGAACTTGACTTATCCCCTTGTAGTCTGAAGCATCTCAGGTAGCAAAATGTCTTGGGAGAGATATGGGGGCATGTTTTAAACAGGAAAACAAAAGTGAGCGAGATCTCCATACCCAACTGTCTTGTCTGGCCTGGGATCGCCCAAACAAAGGATACCCAAATCCTCAGCCCAGCTGCTCCGTACTCAACTGCTACACCCACAACTTCTTAAGGAATGGACTCGGAGAAAAAAGAGCTCCGCTGAAAGCTGTTTGTGGAGTGCTGCCAATGTCTACATGAGCTGGCTTTCTCGGCCAAGATCATTGAGCAAGTCAGTCAGTATCACAGTCAATTCACTCTCCCTTGGTACGGTTTGATCCCTTTGCTCAATGTTTGTCTTGGCCCTCAAAAGCAAATTCTGACACCGGCTATTCAGGACAATTAAGCAAAATGGAAATGTTCCGTGGTTAAAACACATTTTTCACGACTGGCTATTGGACAGTTTTCATGAGAAAAATAGAATAGCAGTCATTATTTTTGTTCTGGGGAGGTGTTTCCCCCCCTCTTCATTTTAAGCACAGTCAGGAGCTTGACCTCTTAAATATGTTAAGGAGGAGGAGGTTTCTATGCACTGTGCACAAGTGAAAAAGAAAGAAAAAAACTCATCCAGGAGTCTAAGAATGTGTAGACACTGTGCATTTAAACACACAGCCTTCTGCAAATAAACTGTAGTTTACCACTTGCAAAGCTATAATTCCCAGCACACCTGAACTACAGTTTCCAGGATTATTTGTCACAGGCTTTAAACGTGCTTAAAATGTATGGTGTGTGTGTGTTTGTATGTTCCGTTTCTGGCATCTCTGATTGAAAAGGATTCCAGGTGTTCCAAGAGGAATAACAGTACAGTGGTAGCTCAGCTTAAGTGCCGCATTTTTCGCTCCATAAGACGCACCTGACCATAAGACGCACCTGTTTTTTAGAGTGGGAATGCAAGAAAAAAAAAATTCTTTAAAGAGAGCACTGAGCAGAGCCTGTATGCATCCCAGGCTCTGCTCAGCACTCCCTTTCACGAGCCGCGTGGAGCGTGTGTTTGGCTCTTGGGGGCTTTTCCCCAAGGAGGGAGGAGGGCAGCCCATCACTGACGGGCTGACCTTCTCCCTCCTCAGGGAAAAGCCCCCAAGAGCCACACACACGTTCCACGCGGCTCGTGAAAGGGAGCTAAGCAAGAAGCCCCTTGACTGAGGGGCTAAGCCAGAAGCTAGAACAGCAAGAGGGAGCGCTGCGCAGCAATCCCTCTCACTGTTCTGGCTTCTGGGATAGCAGCGCAGCCTGCATTCGCTCCATAAGTCGCACACACATTTCCCCTTACTTTTTAGGATGGAAAAAGTGCATCTTATAGAGCAAAAAATACGGTACTTAATTCGTTCTGGAGGTCTGCACTTAACCTGAAACTGTTCTTAACCTGAAGCACCACTTTAGCTAATGGGGCGCCTGCTGTTGCCGTGCTGCCGGAGCCCGATTTCTGTTCTTATCCTGAAGCAAAGTTCTTAACCTGAAGCAGTATTTC
Organism: Podarcis cretensis; assembly: GCF_951804945.1. Taxonomy (NCBI): domain Eukaryota; kingdom Metazoa; phylum Chordata; class Lepidosauria; order Squamata; family Lacertidae; genus Podarcis; species Podarcis cretensis. Next base: position 10,884,250 of record NC_137173.1, read on the forward strand.
TAGGTTAACCTGAAGCGTATGTAACCTGAAGGGTATGTAACCCGAGGTACCACTGTACATCCATTTCTCTTTTCGCATCTAAACTGTGAATTCTGGTGCTTGGTTTTACACTGTTCTTATTTCATATTCACGCATAGCTTGGGGAAACAAAAATATTTTGCAAGGTGGCTAAGGAAGTGACTTTAATAAATAAAATAAATAATACATGGCTTATGGCTTCGGAGAAATTGGTGAATAATTGTTGATTCCCATGCACAGGAAGCGGTGGGGGTGGGGGGGTGGGGAGGAGAGAGAAATGCTTCTAATGAACTGCATTAATAAAGCCAGAACTGCCAAATAATTCAGTTCTTTCCCTTACTAGCTGAAGCCACTAATTTCCCAGCAGGCTAGAAAGCTGGATTACATCTCAAGTATCTTCTTGCTGAGGTTGTTCCTGCATCAACTGGGTTTATTTAACCTGGGATGTGTCCCCAATCACAACTGGAAACGCCCACAAGGCAATCTACACTGTATCTGGGGTATTTTCCTTGAAAGATTCCATCAATGGTGTCTCTGAAAAATTGTACACATAACTTGGGAAGACAGGCGGACTAATACCAGTGTCCTGGAAGAAGCAAAGATCACTAGTCTCGAAGCAATGATTCTTCAACATCAACTTCGTTGGACTGGTCATGTTGTGCGGATGCCTGATTATTGTCTTCCAGAGCAACTACTCTATTCCAAACTTAAAAATGGAAAGCGTAATGCTGGTGGTCAACAAAAGAGGTTTAAAGACTGTCTCAGGGCAAATCTGAAAAAAAAAATGTAGTATAAACACCACCAATTGGGAAACACTGGCCTGCGAGCGCTCCAGTTGGAGAACAGCCTTTACCAAAGGTGTCATGCGCTTGAAGACACTTGAACACAGGACGAAAGGGAGAAACGTGTTAAGAGGAAGGCACACTTGGCAAACCCTCATCATGATCAACTCCCACCTGGAAACCTATGTCCCCACTGTGGAAGGACATGTAGATCCAGAATTGGCCTCCACAGTCACTTATGGACTCATTGTTAAAACCGTGTTTATGGAAGACAATCTTACTCAGCTACGAGGGATCACCAAAGATTTTCTGTTTGCTGCTTCAAGCAGCAAAATGGCCTTAGGCCAGTGCTGTCTGAAAACAACATCTCTCTCCTCCTAGGTAACCTTTGCCTCCACCAAGGACCTCAACAGTCTGGGGCCCAAGTCAGCACCTCTGGATTGGAGAATGTACTTTCCCCCTTTGTCAAGGTTAATAAATAAAGAAAGGGAAGGGAAGGGAGATTCAGTTTTCCTACTCTTAAATCCCAACCTTCTTCATATCAAAGCAAGCACATGCCTTCAGAAGATGATTTAGAAATGCTAAAACATTTCCTGAAATCAAGTACGTGGTACCTATTGCTCATCTTATTGTTTAGCAGACAGAAGAATTGGCGTTCGGGAGTTTGTTCAGGGCTGATTATGATGGTGTTTGCGTGATGGAGGGGAACAGTAATTCATTGCAGGCAGGGAGATAATTCAACACAGAGATTGGCTGGCAGAAAGTAAAAATGACAGATGATTCTGACAATAGTTTGCAATTATCCCCTTGCTTCTCTCTCTCTCTCAACTCTGGAAACTGGCTCAAAGAATACTCTTTGACATTTAGCTTTCAGGAGACAGGTATTCTTAAACACCTGGGCCTCATTTTTATATTTTTAAAAAACAGAACTCTAAATACAGTAATTCAAACACTCCCCACCCCTTCCCACTAACAGAGTTACAGGGCTTCTGGAAATGTTTCTCACAAAATGAAGTCAATAGAACAGATCACAAATGCAACAGGGAACGATATCCTTACTTTTAGCTACGCCCTATTAGATTCCACAGGATCTCTCGCAAAAATGTATATAACAAAAGCATGGCTCTTTCCATTCTCACGCTAAGGACTTTTTCATTAGGGAAAAGGGACTATTCTGTTATTTGCTGCATCGCATCAAGAACGTTCCTGCTGTTCTCTAATAAAATGGGATATATATATATATATATATATATATATATATATATATATTAAAGAGAGAACACATGCTTAGAAGAATTTACAGAATATAGATGGTATAAAGCAGGCCGCTTTCTGGAAAAGGGGAAAAATGGGGAAGAAACAGGCAAAGCAAAACAAGAAGTCGAATACACTTTTCGAGGCTGCCAACTCAGCCTTGACTAGTCTTTGACAGGAAGCTGGCTGTAAAATATAGAGTTTGAGAGGGCAGAACGGGGAGAGGGGAGGAAAAAACCAGTCATTTTGGAGATAGAAGCAAGAATTGGCCTCTCCAAGTCCATATGGGTGAATGTGTCAGTTTTAGTTTTTATCTTGTGTTTTTTTCTGATCTTAAATTCAGCTCTCCACATTAGTTTACATTTATTTGGTTATCACCAGGTTGGGCGTTGCTTTAATTCGGGGTGAAAGGGGCAAAAGTGTATGCAGTTGTGCACAAAACCTGCATGTGATAATTTATATGTGCAGACACACATTTAAAAATGACTGCTCTTTCGGTTCTGCCGGGACCTTCACTATGCACCTTTAGGCGCCAGGTGAAAACTGCAAATGTTAATGAAAATAGCATCAAAACGCATTTATAAAGGAAAAGTCTTTGCAAAAAATCTGTATATTAGACAAAATTGCATACAAAGATGTGTATATTAGAAGTTTGGACTAAAACCCCTCTGCATTTAGGACTTAAAAAATAACAATCACAATAATAACCACACGTTTTTAATGTTTGATGTTTTATTGTGCTTTTAATTCTGTTGAGAGCCACCCAGACTGGCTGCGGAAGCCCAGCCAGATGCACAGGATATAAAAAAATATTATTATTATTATTATTATTATTATTATTATTATTATTATTATTATTATCATCATCATTATCATTATCATTATCATTATCATTATCATTATTATTAAATGTGGAGAACTGATTGTAGGTGCTAATTTCAGGTGCAGTGCTGAGAAGGAGGGGAGGGAATGGATTTAAGACACAAAGAGAGAAACAAAATCACCAGATTCACTTGTGGAAAAAGAGGTACAGCACTGATGGAATAAAAAGGAAGGAAGGAAGGAAGGAAGGAAGGAAGGAAGGAAGGAAGGAAGGAGGTTTCATGGAAAAGCGTGTTCTCCTTCATGGAGAGCACGTGTTGCGGTGGGGGCTGCCAGGACACTCCAAAGTTGGGGGGCGGGCTAATTGATTGTTGGCCACTGATGCGATTGGGGCTTCCCTTGTTGTTGGGAAGAAGTTAATGTTGCCATTTATTGATTGACATCCAGAAATAGTAAAACTCCTTGCACGAGGCTAGGGCTTCCTCTTTTCGCCCGTGCATTGGATTGCCCGTCCCTCCCTCCCTAGAATAGGGTTGTTCGCTTTGACCTTGCTATGCCTGTCATGGGGTCGTCTGCTTTGGAGCGGGGGCCTGGTAGGAATTTTGTCCATCTGGCTGATTGGCTGGGGCCATTTGGTTTTTGCCTACTGCGTAGCAAATCGTCACAATTTGTAAGGTTCGTGGTTAGGCATTGGTTTATAGTTTGGTTGGTTGAGGGGCATGGATTGGCTGTGCCTGCCCCTCTAATGCTGCTGCTGCAAGGGATTCCGTTAAAGGAATTGGGAGCTAACTATTGCTTGTCCACTCTGTCAAGGGGGCTCGGGCCATAGCAATGAGCTCCTGGTTGCATTTGGTGTGAGGGCAGGTTCCCTGCTCCGCGTAACCCCCAAGTGTATTTCCCCATTCTGACTTTCGCATCGTGTGGAATGTCAGTCTGTCCCCCATGGTGGGGGCAGATAGTCGCAACCAATGCCTACGCAACCACTCACAAATTTGTATTTTAATAAAGTTGTGGCCAAAATTATGCCAAAAATCTTAAACAAAAATTTCTGTGTGATGTGTGAGTTATTGGGGTGGACCTGGGGACCTCGACATGCAAGTACTGTCTGGCTGATACTTCTGCACCTGTTACCTCTCTGATGCAGCCAATAATTTGGCCACTCCAATCAGAAATCTTCTCAGGTTGTTCCTAGTTTGTACTTCAACTTCTTGCAAGTGTGGGAAGTTAGGGGCTGTGGGTGATGGGGACAGGGCCGGATTTAGGTCTGATGAGGCCCTAAGCTACTGAAGGTAACGGGGCCCTTTATATGTCCAGCTGTCCTTTGTCAACAACAAATTGCCACTGTTTTTTGTGTTGAATATATGCTATATGGTAATTTATGGACCTAATAGGTATCTAATGCCATTTGCACCTGCTGCCATGCAACCAGTCCATGCAGAATGTAGGCACCCTGTACAGTGGTGCCTCGCAAGACGAAATTAATCCGTTCCGTGAGGCTCTTCGTATAGCGGTTTTTTCGTCTTGCGAAGCAAGCCCATTGACAGCTTAGCGGATTAGCGCTATTAGCGGTTTAGCGGCTTTTAGTGGATCAGCTGATAAGCGGCTTATCAGCGGATCAGCTGATAAGCGGCTTAGCGGCTTAGGAAAAGGGGGGGAAAGGGGGGGGGAAACCTGCAGGAACTCGCAAGACATTTTCGTCTTGCGAAGCAAGCCCATAGGGAAATTCGTTTTGCGAAGCGCCTCCAAAACGGAAAACCCTTTCGTCTAGCGGATTTTCCGTCTTGCGAGGCGTTCGTCTTGCGGGGCACCACTGTATATAGAAAGGAGCAAACCAGAGAGCAGGCTAGCAGGTGGGGCCCATTCTTTACATCATAGGAGCCTACACAACAGAAAACACTCTTGCTGTATGTAGGTTTTATTTGATTTGTTTTTTATCTTATATTTTGGAAATGTACATCCAGTTTTTTTCACTTTAAATGTTTTTGTGGCCCCCAAGAGAGTGAGGCCCTAAGCTATAGCTTGTTTAGCTTCTACGTAAACCCGGCACTGAATGGGGCAGTCACTTCTGTTGAGACTCTTCTTTTGGGTGAGGAAAAACTCTCAGGATCATTCATTTCCTCCCCAGCTTAGGGTCTCTGTGTCACTTTGGAGACAGATGTGGACCTTGGCTTTCAGGGAAGACAAAATGCCTCTATATTCCTATGGAGGAAACTTAATGAAGCATTGCAGAAAAGATAAACAACAGTGAGGACAGAAACCAAGTGCAGTTCCAGGAAGGAAGAAAATACTTTATGTATTTTAACCATCCTTCACTTTACAACAAAACTCTAGCTTCCCATTTCTGCCCAGATGGAATCTTATCTGGATTAGGGATTTTACGTTAACGTAACATACACGCAGGTGGCGCTGTGGGTTAAAGCCTCAGCGCCTAGGACTTGCCGATCGAAAGGTCGGCGGTTCGAATCCCTGCGGCGGGGTGCGCTCCCGCTGCTCGGTCCCAGCGCCTGCCAACCTAGCAGTTCGAAAGCACCTCCAGGTGCAAGTAGATAAATAGGGACCGCTTACCAGCGGGAAGGTAAACGGCGTTTCCGTGTGCGGCTCTGGCTCGCCAGAGCAGCGATGTCACGCTGGCCACGTGACCTGGAAGTGTCTCCGGACAGCGCTGGCCCCTGGCCTCTTAAGTGAGATGGGCGCACAACCCCAGAGTCTGTCAAGACTGGCCCGTATGGGCAGGGGTATCTTTACCTTTACCTTTAACATACATTATATTAAAGGGAAATGCTTTGCAGAAACATGTATATCAGGCGAAATTGCATACAAAAGGTGCATGCTAGGAGAAATTTGCACTAAAATGTGGGTTTTCATGAAAACTTCTAAAAAAAATTTTTACAACTCATGTGGAAATGTAGAGAACTGGATTTAGGATTGGAAAAAACTGGGAGAAAATGAAATGAGCGGATTCTCTCATTCCTGATCACATTTTATATCCTAATTTTTTCGCTTCATGCAGCTCTGTGTAGTGGACTGTTTAAACAAGCAGAGTCTGGTGTCTGCCACAACCTCATTAAACAAACCCTTTGCTCAGAGAGCACATTTTCCTGCACCCAAAAAATACACCACTCCTGCAACTGGAAAGTAAAATATGTTTTGGTTAGCTACTTGATTTTTAACTCTTCTTTTTACATTGATCCTTTTGTTCTCCTGAGAAGGAGAAGAAAAGTGTGTTGCCTAGACATACATGGGGTGGGTAAGAGAAGCAAAATTAATTTGCAAAATAACTAGAGACATTCCAGCAGAAGAATGCTAAGTAGGTGGGATTGGGTCACAGTGACTGAACATTCACTCCCTCTCTCTCTTGCAAAAGGCTTGAAAGAGGTAAATCATGCAGGATCAGGATGCAGAGACAATAAGGTGATCCCCTCTTTGTAAGAGGTCTGTGCTTTAAAGTCCCTCGAGAGGCAAAAAGCCCCACACATTAAGAAAACATCGCGGGCAAAGTCTTCCTCTTAAAAAGAATAAAATAAAATAATCTATATGAATGGCAGCCCCAAGCAAAATGAAGGGAGCAGCATTCCAGGATATCAGAGATTAGCAGATGTGATGACAAACCAATAATAAATGCAGACCTGTCTGTTTTATGGAGAAGACTTAGAGTATAACAATACGGAGTGTGTGTTCCATGAACCTAGCCCAGATTGTTAAAAGGCTTTGAGAAGCCTCGCTTGTTTTGCTTAGTAATCCCAGAATGGCAGCCCAGGACAAGTTTGGCATCCTGGAATAAAGGTGTGCTGGGTGAAAATAGCTCTTGAGTCACGCACAAGAACAAAAGGAGGGGCGATACTAGGAACATCTGTTTGGAAAGAACGCCTTGGAAAGCAGGTGGACGTGAATGAAAACAAAACAAAAAAACCTCCAGAGTTTCCACACACCATTAATGATGATCCAAAACCAAAAATCCAAGATGCAAAATATTTCAACGTTGATTTAAACATTACAAAACGCACTCGCATTCTATGCAGCGGGACTTTTCAACAGACTATAAAATAGGTTAGTTAATTCTTGGTCAACCCTGGAATAGATTAGCAGTTTCTCTTCTGGGTACCACTGGTTTACATCTGCTATGCCCAAAACTTTTGGCAACCATTCCACTTTAACCAATGGGGAACTAGTTTGTTTCCAAAGTTTTGCTAGCACAGTCTCTGCAGTGGCAAGTTTGGGGGATCCCAACTGATACTCATGTCAATTAATTATACCTGATGGATTCTACTGCAAACTGTAGGGTAGCGCTACATGCCCCGATAATCATGGTATTAATATGTTGAATTGCTTGGGGAACCGTCTATTAGGGTTGAAGAGCAGCTGTCAGTAAATCAAACACTGATATGAAGGTTTCGGCAGCGTCCTCTTCCTCCTAGTCTCCCTTTTCCGGACACTTTGTGAGGAACTGTGTTCAGACCCAGAATCAGCCCGCATTCTGAAGCAAAGAGCACAGATTTGCTTCGTAGCTTGTACAGGCTATGGATCATTAAGCATCAGGTAATGACTGGCCTCTTAACTGCATCCCCTCTCAAATCTATTACAGCTGGTTCCGAGCAGCTGTACAGTATAGCACTTTCAAACAATCCCATTGCAAGGAACTGTTACCGAATGATTTATTCGAGCGGCAGCCGTCGCCTTCACAGGGATCATTTATTAATTAACAATCACTAACTAGATGGTGCTTGCTGGTTCTTTTTTTTATAAAACAACAACAACAAAACCCTTTAAAGTGGAAGCAGAGATGCGGCCATTTTGCCTTTTCAACCCAAGAATGGCATCGGAGATTTGGGTTGTTGTTTGCCCAGGCGGGCACATCATGTGACCCATGAAAGCTGCAAAACAACCAGACTGTGCAACGGTGATGGGATAAAATCAGGCCAAATCTTTATTGACAGCAGCAGGCAGGGCAAGGGTTGGCATGGCATTGGGTCCCCGGATCAGTTCATCATTCCAGTAGACCCATGTTGATGGAATGGATCTGCTGGGTTTGGACCTTTCCAAACCTGTACGACACGAATCAACCAGGGTTGAGCTTTGCTGTGGTGCAAACCAACCAAGCAAGGTCTCCCTAGGACACCAAGGTGCAGATTCCAACCAGGCAGATACCCAACCCACGCTTGGGTTTGTCGGGGTCAATCTTTCCCTCAGGCCCCTTATGACTCACCCCATACTATAAGGGACGTGGGTGGCGGTTGGGTCTAAACCACTGAGCCTCTCAGGCTTGCTGATCGGAAGGTCGGTGGTTCAAATCCCCGCGATGGGGTGAGTTCCCGTTGCTCTGTCCCAGCTCCTGCCAACCTAGCAGTTCGTAAGCACACCAGTGCAAGTAGATAAATAGGTACCACTGCGGCGGGAATGTAGACAGCATTTCCATGCACTCTGGCTTCCGTCACAGTGTTCCATTGCGCCAGAAGTAGTTTAGTCATGCTGGCCACATGACCTGGGAAGCTGTCTGTGGACAAACACAAGCTCCCTCGGCCTGAAAAGCGAGATGAGCGCTGCAACCTCATAGTTGCCTTTGATTGGACTTAACCATCCAGGGTTCCTTTACCTTTCTTTAACCTTTTACCTGTGCTATATTGATCCTGCCCAATGCCAATTCCATCCTCATACAAACAATGTTATTCTGCCTAACAAAGGGAAGCCATAATTTCACTGAGGGGGAAAAACAAAGCACACACACACACAACCAACCAAGTGCCAATCAAACTGAGAGAAAAATAATAATTTCCGGCCCTGTCAACCAGCAACCCCAAATTGCTCTAACCTGAGGGTTGGCAGGTGGGAAGCTCTCAAAGCAAAATTGCTGTGAGCTCCAGGGGAATCAGCCTTAATATAGGGTTTCCCCTCCTTTCTGCAGCAAGGGCTCATGGGACAGCTTTTTCCCAGGAGCCCATCACACATAGAAGATACTGGGGGAAACCTTGCCTAGTATTTTGCTGCAATCCATGGACCACAGCACCATTGGGCAAAGGCATTCTATGCTTATTGGGCATGGAATGGGGCTTAGAATGTAAGCAGAACTGCTTAAATTGGATCAGTCTTCAGATTCATCAGGCACACCCTTGCTGCATCCAGATTTTTCCCCTATCATCTTTCTGGGCTGTAGATATGTGTTGATTTGCAAACTGGCTGTTGAGATATGGTAAACTGGTCACTGACGACAAGTTATTTCTTGAACTTCATAGCTGAAGCTGGATGTCCCCAGTCAAAATACAACCATGTGTTCACTACAGGACATTGTTTCTTTCATGCAAAGGACTGCAGTGAGTGCAAAGGGTTAAAGTCTCCTTATCTAGGTCCGAGTCTGGAAAAGAGAATCCTTGCACAACTGTTTGCTCAAAACACACACAAACATTTACTAACTGCATGGAAGTTCTGACATGGTTAAGGTTACCATTTTGTTTAAACAGTTCCTCAATTTTCAAGCACTTGCTCATTTAAGGAACAGCTTCAATTTTTCATCTGCTGCCAATTAGATTTTTTTCTCCTTTCCAAAAATGACCATATTAGCAATTCATCCAGCATCAGAGTTTTTGTTTTGTTTTAGCTGTTGACTTTAAATAACCTACGGGCAAAGCGGGATGGAAAAGAATGAAAATATGTTGCAGGTGAGATAAGACCGCTGTAACACTCGCTGCACAACATCACTTGGCTTTCACCAAGAGAAAAAAAGACAGCTGGATGAACCCCTTGAAACTGTCAAGCTGAAAACCAGAGTTGGCCGCAGACAGTTTGTGCTCAACGTGGTGACGAAAAAGCTGGACAAAAAGATACAGGGCAGTTTCCCCAACCTGATGCCCTCCAGATGTTCATAGAATTGTAGAACTGGAAGAGATCCCAAGAAATGCAGGAATTTCAGCTAAAGCATTCATGACAGATGTTGTTGGACTACAACTCCTATCACCCCCGGCTGTTAAGCCATGCTGATGGGCCTAATGGGTGTTGTAGTCTGAAGCATCTGGAGGACACGACATTGGCTCCTCCTCTCAAACCAAGGGGCTACCATCTTTGCTAGTGGGCCACATGTCGAAAACAAGAAATTCCTTGACCATGCAAGATCAAAGACTAGGCAAGATATCATCTCATGGTTTCATGGCAAATGTGGTGCCTGGAAGAGTGTGTGTGTGAAGTTCAACGGCTATCATTAAGCAAAAGCATGGTCCTGTGTGATTTCCAAGATGATACCCACAGTTTGTATCTAAGGAGCGGGATGTGGGGTTGCCCACATGGAAGAGGTGAAGGCCGTTGCAGTTAAGCCACTTTGAAGATCTTTCCTTACTATTTCTGTCCCCAGAAAGAAAGAAAGAAAACTTCACCTGAACGGCGTTCATTGTAGTGGGTTTGGGGGGAAATTAAAATTACAGGCCTGAAACTCAGACCAGCTTGTCCAAAAGAAAACAACGTCTTCTGTGAAGGATGAGAAACCTGGGCTGAATTTAGACCAAAGCTCCCTCTGCCCATATTTGTGGCTTTGGGTGCAAAAGCCAGCCTGGCTGTCACATGGTTTCAACTAGGGGTGGTTTAACCTCAAATTCCAAATTGAACCTGTCAAACAAGGAATGAGTTCACAAACCCTGTAATTGCCAGATCCACAGCTGGTAAAAATAGAGCAGCCTCATGGGAATTTCAAGGGCAAGTCCATTTAAAAAAAAAAAAAGGAGAGCAAGAGGGAAAGAGATGGAGACTTGTTTTCCATCATCCAATTATTTATACCACTGTTTTTAAAGTAACCCCTATTAAGTGTTCCTTGATGAGGCAGAAACTGTGGGCTTTCCTGAACGACATTTCGAACAATCCAAATATTGTTCGATCTAAAGTTAAGCATGAGTAGATTCCATTGTTTTCATTGGGAATGCTTCACTTAGTCTCTTCCACTGAAATCAGGGAGACTTACAATATGTCCTTGAAGTTGGTTAGTATATAAAACACCTTAAGTTATGCTTCAGCTTTTGAGATTTTAAAACAATGAGCAATTCTCTTTTCCACCAAATGGTTTATAACTCAAAGACCATCCTATAAAGCAAAAGTATCCCACAGGGTTCCCTTCAGATTTGGTTGGCCTACAACTACCACCTTGCCAACAAAGGTCCGTATAGTAAAAGCTATGGTTTTCCCAGTAGTGATGTATGGAAGTGAGAGCTGAACCATAAAGAAGGCTGATCGCCGAAGAATTGATGCTTTTCAATCATGGTGCTGGAAGAGACTCTTGACAGTCCCATGGACTGCAAGAAGATCAAACCTACCCATTCTGAAGGAAATCAGCCCTGAGTGCTCACTGGAAGGACAGATCATGAAGCTGAGGCTCCAGTACTTTGGCCACCTCATGAGAAGAGAAGACTCCCTGGAAAAGACCCTGATGCTGGGAAAGAAGGAGTGCACAAGGAGAAGGGGATGACAGAGGACAAGATGGGTGGACAGTGTTCTCGAAGCTACCAGCATGAGTTTGACCAAACTGCGGGAGGCAGTGGAAGACAGGAGTGCCTGGCGTGCTCTGGTCCATGGGGTCATGAAGAGTCGGACACGACTAAACGACTAAACAACAACAACTACCACCACTGGCCATGTTTGAAGGGCTGGTGGGAGTTTGAATATCCCTGCTATAAAGGAAGCTCACCTACAGAAGCTTGGGAAAGAAGACCAATAGTGACTGGAGGGCTGTTGAAGGAAGTAGGCCTGCAGCTTGTCCAAGGTCGCAAAGGAAACATGTTGCAAAAATAAAGATTGCCCTCAGGACTCCGAAGATCTCAGTCATAAAAGCCATGCTTCCCTCCCACATGTCAAATAACTTTTCTGCCCATCCTTTTATTGCTTCTCAGGTAATGTTTACTGCTCGGAAAGTAACTAATCATTGGTTGATGGGAGCTTGGATGTAATTAAAAGGATACCCTTCGCCTCTTAAAATGCAAAACATTTCTGAGCGTCATAATCATCTAGGTTTTATAACTCGGCTTTATTGCTTTCCAAATATACAATGCTCATAAAAAAAAGAAAGTAATTGGCTCTTTACAATAATGCTGCCTCCTAATGTTTGCCAGCAACACTGGATGATCAGCCATATCACACAGGTATTATGTCTTAAATTGTTTTGCTTCCTATCCCCAGCATTGAAAGTTTTGAGGGCAATTGTTTTGCATAAATATATTAAAAGCTGATGCAATAGAGGGAAGCCATAGACCAGGAAAATTGGAGGTAACAATACCAGCCAAAGGTCATAGTAGAAAGCATCAATGAATACGAGTTAAGAAGATCAACATATCAGTTCAAGAGCTGTGACTGCAGTTCTTTTTCCTCCTTGTGATGCAAGCCTAATTCACATGCAGCATCTCAGTTTGCATAAACACGAGGGATAGGAAATCATCTAGGCTAATGTGAGGAGGGACAAGCCTAGACGATGATCTAGTGATCAGCTGCCTGTCTTGTCCCTCCCCTGATGAGTGAAGAAAGCTGCCTGCTTCTTAAAAACCCAAAGCAAAACCCTTTTACATAGGTCACTGCCAGACTCGATGGTATTCAAATTATGTAGATATAGCTGATTAGGAGAGCAGTGGGGAAAATGCCTGGGGAAATTTTGGGATAACACTTGCTTCGACGCAACACCAGCTAACCTCCCCGCAAGCACATTAGAGCGAATGCTCCTTAGATAGCCAACGTTGCGTAAACTCTTTGCGAATAATTCAGGATGTGAACTCACTAAATCGGTCCCCTGCAATTGCCTGTAGACTTCTATGAGCATATACCCTTAGCTCTGTAAAGTGTAAAGAACATAAAGGTAAAGGTAAAAGGACCCCTGACCATTAGGTCCAGTCGTGACCGACTGGGGTTGCGGCTCTCATCTCACTTTATTGGCCAAGGGAGCCGGCGTACAGCTTCCGGGTCATGTGGCCAACATGACTAAGCCACTTCTGGTGAACCAGAGCAGCGCATGGAAACGCCGTTTACCTTCCCGCTGGAGTGGTACCTATTTATCTACTTGCACTTTGACGTGCTTTCGAACTGCTAGGTTGGCAGGAGCAGGGACTGAGCAACGGGAGCTCACCCCGTCGCAGGGATTCAAACCGCCAACCTTTTGATTGGCAAGTCCTAGGCTCTGTGGTTTAACCCACAGTGCCAACATAGCTAGCATTTCAAGCAAAGTTAATAGGTGAAAATATTTTGCAAATTTCCTTGCAATCTTTGGATGAAGGGTGGTATAGAAATTTAATAACTGACTAGCTAACTAAATGATACAGCTGGGAAGAAAGGAGGTTAGGTGAGAAATCACAGAAATGTTAGCCAATAGGTGTCTAATAAAAAGGGGATCTTCCTCATCCAAGCCCAAACACACTGAAAAACA